>NC_083479.1:12870977-12970977 GCF_030014155.1 Tachysurus vachellii
CACATACACACATATATAAACACACACATATATACACACACGCGCGCGCGCACACACACACGCACACAGTCAGAAACATTTACAACAAAACAGTGTGTACATAAAACCTCACATCCGTCTGAAGAGGAACTAATCTCAGCTTGCATTTCTCCGATATGACAAATCCCTTGGGCAGGTCTATAAACTGCCCCCATTCCTCCGAGAACACCTGAATGAGGAATTTGCGATGCACGTCGATCTGAGGCCCGTAGATGGAGAGAAACTTCTGGACGAGCACTTCATACCCGGAGCCGAGAGCCACCGAAGACGGACGCGAAAACACGGAAAAGGAGAATAAAACGTGGACGTGGTTGCTGCTGGAGTCCGCCATGATGAGCTGAAGGCAGAGCGACGTGCTGCTCAGCTCAGTGCTCACACACATTTATATATTCATATGACCCACATCAGCTCTGACCTCCAGATGGTGCTCAATAGTAAAAATCACTATTAGTGTTGTGTTTTTTTCCTCACTAGTCCTGCCCATGAAAACATGACTCAAACTGATATTTGAGTTTGATATTCTGATTAATGCATTATTGGTACTTTTTTGGCAACAGAAATACAATCAGACACTGAAATTAAACTCTGTTAAAGGTAGAAAAAGATCCTATGATTAACTCTTAAACTTGAAGACTGAACCAGAATGTTATGGATATACAGAGGACAGACTCTGTAATAGTGGCTCTGTAAAACTGGATGCACAGCTCTCTGGGCTTGTTTTTTTTACTTTCCCCAAATAATTGTCTCCACTTTTATTTATTTATTTATTTATTTATTTATTCTCCAGTGAATGGAGGCAAGTCAAATCAGACAGGGTTTACAGGAAAACACGTGGAAAAACTAGTGTCTTGCCTGACAGTTAGTTCTTGCCTGAGGTAGTTCAGATAAGCACACCCTCTCATACCGAGTTAGAATAACAAGGTGTGTAAATGATTATATGAGTTCTAAGTTACATAAGTGAACATAATATGAGCAGATTATAAGGTCAACTAACTAGCTAGCAATGATACGATACAATGATGGCTGTGCTTCCTCTAGGCCAGCCACACCAAACTAGCCTAGTCTCTTTTTAGATAGGCAAAAGGTTTTACCAATATATGATAAAATGATTACATCGGCCTGCAATTAAATCTAATAATGAGTGGCATTAATAGATGAGGTGAGACTAAGTGAATTTTTTCTCAAGCTAATTCTTCTATGCCTATAATACCAGATACCTAACTGAAAAGAGGATGCGGACTTCCTGAACCTAAATACTAACAGGCCTGGTAGAGATAAACCAGAGCAACATGACTACACACAAAATGAAACACCTGATGGTATAAAAGTCTGGATTTTTAGTACATTCTAGAGATACTGTCTAGCATGACTATGCTTTACATACTGTATATTCTGTGAGAAATATTGCCATGTCATTTTATTTCATCATAAAGCATTTAAAAGTCTTTCATTAACAAACAAAAATAAAAATAAGGACTCAGTAAACACTAAAGTCATATCATTAAAAGAAATAAAGTATTTCTGTGCCAAAACACAGATTAATGTGCTTGTATGTTAATTTATCAGTCAAATACTGTGGCTCTTCCTTTACACATGACACACACAATTAAAAAAAGCAATTAAAATTAAATAAAAGGAAAAAAACCGTAATGGAAATAAACTGTTGGAAAGCAATGCTTAAAGCATCCTCCAGAAAATCTAATAAAAAATAAACAACTACAATTGCTTTAAAATTTACTGAAGCTTTACTAAACTTTCAGAAAACAGAGACATCAAAAACAGTAGAATCAATCCTATTAAACAATATAGATTTAACATTATACCTGAATGTGACCTACTGAACATTACTTTTCTTTCATTAGCTTTAGACTGCATTGGGATACTAGACATAATTATTATTTATAATAATTATAATTATATTATATAACATTTATATAACAGAAGATTTCACAAGAGGAAGGAGAACGGATGCTCTTGGCATCTCAAATATCTTTCCTATACATTAACATGACACCATACATAACACCATATCGTTCTTTGAGATAATGAATGAAACCTTAAAAAAATCGAACACACCAAATGACTTCTTACTGTACATTATTTCTGTATAGAATTTTTTTATTTTCTTAATTTTGCAATAGCGTGTGCAAACATTTACACTCGATTATGAAGAATGAGAAGTGAACTCAACTTTACATTGATTAAACCAATGTCTTCAGTGATCGATAAATATAAGTTTATTTATTAATTAAAGAATACATTGCTGTAATAACAGTCAAGTGCAGATTTAATAGCGGTGTTCAGTAAAGGCTACAAAACAAAACCTCTAATCCACATTGCTTTCATTACTGCAAGACACCAACATTCAGAGGTGCCGGAAATTAAGCCTTTTCAAAATGTTTTTAAAATTATTATTCCAGCACGACAAACAAATGTATAATTCACAGTAAATTCTGAATTAAGTAAAGAATAAAAAGGCAATTAGAAACAGAAGGTATTGGTGTAGGCACGCTTAACTGACACACAATTAACATTCTCTCTGTATTAATACATGTAAGGCACATTTCTTGATACAGTATTTGTGGGTACACAAATGACCTACATATAGAGAGTACTGGATATAATATTACTTTTATTACTTTAAAATTAAGTATCAGTGACATGTAGTTACGCTGACTTCATTCATAGCTCCAATGGTAAAGATTCGTCACTTGCATTTTTTAATTAATGCAACCTCTCTGATACTGTTTCCTTTCACATGCTGCTCCAAATAATAGCACATGTTTATATCCCACCTTTGACAGACCTGTTGATTGTGACAAATTATGGCTCTGGGATCGGGTTTAAAGCCCCAGCACTGTCAAGCTGCCACTGTTGGGCCATTTAGGCCCTTAACACTATTTGCTCCAGGGGTACTGTATCCTGGCTGACCCTGCACTCTGACCTCAACCTCCAAAAGCTGGGATATGCGAAAGGTGGCGTCCTATTGCCACACCAAGTGTGGTAAGTCACCTCAGACTTGCTCATTGGGGATAAATACAAACACATTTAAATATATCTAATATTAATCTTGAATCTTTGTATAATATTAATCTTTATATTAACCTTTTGTTTTATGTTTATGTTCTGTAAAGCTGCTTTGAGACATTCGAGTCAATTGTTAAAAGCACTATACAAATAAATTTGAATTTGGTAACAACTTTTTATTACCAACATACTACTTCTGGCCTATTTTGCACAATTATTAGAAATTTCTGTAATTGACTAACTTTAGCCAGGAAGTTTAATATGTACTGTATGTGCATTATACAAGGCATTGCATAAGTTTGCATACATTGCATTCACTTCCTTGAACCTTTCAGCATTTTGTAGTGTGACAGCATAAAACTGAAACAGACGAAATTTGGATGTTATAAATCTACACAGAATTTAGCCCATAATATTTAATACTGACATAACATTGGCTTCTTGATTCCTTCTTGGACATATTCCTTCCTTAATGACTTTAGTGTATAATCTCGTCTAGACCAAGTCACATTGGTGACAGTCTATTTTTGATATGAAATTGTTGGGGATATTGAAAGTTTGAGATTTTTTTAAATAAGACAACCCTAACTCACCTTACACCTTTCCAGACTTGAACCAGACTTGTTTCTATAAAATTCCAATTAATTCAATTGCAGTTCCAGGTTACAACACTACAAAATGTGGGGGTGAAAACCAATGCAAGGCACTATAGACCATGGAAAGAATTTAAAGATTGGACTGTGTCTTATAAGCAGCTGTGTCTGTTTATTCATTTGCAGAAGCCGTGCATGCCAAAATACCTTATTTATTTCTGCTTTGGCTTTTGGAGCAGCTCTCTAAGCTGAGTAAAGGTAGCTTAGAGAAAGCACTGTTCAATTTAACTTCAATACTCACTCTGTAATGTTTAATTTCAAGTGGCACAGAGCGAAGGCAAAACAACAACATAGACGTTGTTCAGACCCTTAGTCCACAAAATAACAGCTGGAACATGTTCCAGTGCTGTAAATACCTCTGTGGATCTATATGTCTATGGCTTTATTTATTTATTTACTAAATTCCTTCAGTGACCCATGCTTTCAAAGCCACTAGCCTAGAGGCTTGTTAAATAGTTTTTTGCAATAGTTCATAAAAAAAAAAAATATATATATATATCTTTGTATAGCCAAAATGTAAACCAAACATTTGTAAAACAACTGGAATTATTATTAAGCATTAAAGACAAGCTGCCTTAAGATTTTCACAAAATGAGCTCTAAATGACCAATATTACATTATTACAAAATATGAACGTGAAAAAAATAATCTGCTCATGACCTCGCGATAAAGACAAAAGGCAGAGCTTCAAATGACAAACATTTGTCCATATCAATATCTAGAGAGGTATGTAATTACAGAACACAGCTTTAATATAGCAATGTTTTACATCTAAAGAGAAATCTAATTTTATGGTGATGATAGCAGCCATGTGCCTTTCCTGTATTGATCTCCACAGACGCAGAGGAACGCAGGAGAGCAGAGAGCTGAGGAGATGATGTGGGAGGATGAAGTAGGGACATTATTAAGGCTAAGAGTCACCTGGCATTTTAAGCTGTGCCAGACAGACACCGGAGGCACCAGAACCCGATACCAGGTGTGCACTGGTGAGAATCAGGCCTCTCATTCAGCTCCATCGTAGCAATCAGTCTCCCCGCTCTCCGCAAAAGGCCACCCAAGTCATTAAAACGCTAATTCATTATTAACCGATACTGTCTGTGAAATGTTTACAAAGGAATAAATGATCCATTATTCAACATGGAGTCATTCAGGATTGTTCTCAGGCACAATCAAATATACAACACTACAAAAGAGATGGGCGCATTCAAGATCTTCCGTTTAGAACAGCATGTCCTTTTGGTTTGTCAGTATAACGGAGCCTTAAGCCAATTATGGCCTAGAGTTTTCGCTGACCTGATACTATGCTGTTATAGATGGAGTCTGTGAGGGGAATGTAGCATTTCTCTGTATAGTCTAAGAAGTAGAGCGGGTCAGAGATGGTGGCAGGGTTGAAACCGTTCTTCACCAGACAGAACTTCAGCTGCTTGAATGTGCCGGTCATCTCCATAGACTCCTAACAAGCAGTGGAATAAGAAAACATTAAGTCATATAGTGATTTTTGTCCTTTCCAGGTCTGCATAACATAAATTCAACACTATATCATTTAGACCGATCCAATACAACAGTTATTTATTCTTTCCCAAAGGTTTTATGGAATGAGAATTGTGTGCACTAGATATTGATCAAGTTGAAAACTACTGGAGTATTCATTTAATTTCTCTATACCTGAAAAGCACTGTGTGTTTTGTGTTATGAACAGCAGGGGGCAGGATTGTTACAAAAAAGTTATTGAAACCATCTCATCTGACACAAAAAAACACTATAAAAAAGCAAAAATATCCTGCATGTACAGCATCATGTTGTTCAGTGCTTTACTCAAAAGACGTCCTTTAGAAATCTTTTAAAGAGATTAATCTTACCTGTATTCGGATAAAGAGAGGGCGAGCGTAGGCTGGTAGGTGAGCCATGATGTTCTCAAACATCTCCTTTCCATCAAACACACAGTCAGGCCTAATGATGAGTGAAGCCATGCCGGCTCGACCCTCATGTCCTGCGATAAAACATTTCCTCTTTAATTTATTCCACTAAGTGGGACAATCACATGGACAATACTCCCTAAGTCAGTATTGCTATTATAAACACTGATATATTTATATCCTAAATATGTTTCAATTTTTTTCTTATTAATTGTTTATCATGCTTGGCTATACTGCAGCATCATGTGTCAATAATATACACATTTTAGATGTGGGTAAAAACATGTAAACCTACATTATTAACCTATCTGTCTTTATGATTTATGACGTTATAGACATTGTTGATTGTTACAAGTCAGCATTCTCTTACCAGCTGAGATGAACCAACATTTAACAGTAAATTTCTCTGACCTTCTGTTTCACATCAGCATAAATTGATTGCAAATATAACCTCTTGCCAGACATAGATAACAGCTAAATTCTGTTCACTAGCACTCTGATAGCTGGTACACAATTATACATATTATAAATCAATGGGAATCTCCACTGCTATACTGTATTACAGTTGTCACATTCGTTGTATTGTTGTGTCTGTGTTTTTTGCCCGTAGCACATTTTATTATTTTGACTTATATACTCTCCATACGGGGGAAGTCGTGGCCTAATGGTTAGAGAGTTTGACTCCTAACCCTAAGGTTGTGGGTTCGAGTCTCAGGCCGGCCACGACTGAGGTGCCCTTGAGAAAGGCACCGAACCCCCCCAACTGCTCCCTGGGCACCGCAGCATAAATGGTTGCCCACTGCTCCGGGTGTGTGTTCACAGTGTGTGTGTGTTCACTGCTGTGTGTGTGCACTTTGGATGGGTTAAATGCAGAGAACGAATTCTGAGTATGGGTCACGTCACTATTGTTCCAACTATACTTATATACACTTTGTCTAACATATTTTATTTAGATAAACAAACAAGCCATGTTTTAGTACCTGGAACCTCCACACCATAAACATTGACTTCCTGAATAAAGTCCAGCAGTCCAAGAACCTCTGCCACCTCAGTGGTTGCCACATTTTCACCCTTCCACCTGAAAATAAGTTTTAAGTCATCAGGTTTACGCAACTTTAACATGACTGACTGGTGAAATAGTGCAGATCTGCTGAAAAAAGGATAGGAGATAGACCCATTGTGAAATTTGTTGTCACTCCGAGTACACTCATAGTCATACACATATGTTGTAATCAATTTAAAGATTTTTTTAAGGTTTCAATTACAAAGGTTGAGTTAGGATCTAGGGAAAGGGGGAGGGAGGGAGTGGGAGTGTGTGTGTGTGTGTGTGTGTGTGTGTGTGTGTGTGTGTGTGTGAGAGAGAGAGAGAGAGAGAGAGAGAGAGAGAGGCTGTCATAAAAAAGTTTACTGAATTGAATTAAATTGAAGAATGTAGGGCAGAGAAAAGAGCAGATAAACAGAAACCTAAGAGAAACCAAGAAAATGGAGAAAAATTTTACAAAGCTGATAACACACACCCAAACTCAACTAACCAAGCAACACCCAGTCTACCCCTAACAGACATGTGGCAAACACTGTGACCATTTTAACCATGAGACCCATTATGTTATGAGGTTTAATTCAGAAACCATGTGACAGGTGTATACAAAGTAAATTGTGACCTAGAAATCGTGATTGTCTAGAAATCCAGGCCAACATGCAGCATACATTTCCTGCCTTACCTGAAAGTGTCTCCCACACGGTCCTTAAAGCTGATGAAATTCTCCCAGTCCTCGGCCATCAGGTCACCCGTGTTGAAATAGACGTCTCCTTTCTTAAATACATCCCTCATGAGTTTTTTCTCAGTTAGCTGTTTGCTCCCAGCATAGCCGAAGAATGGACTCTGGGAATTGATTTTGGACAACAGCAAACCCATCTCACCTGGGAACAAGCAAATCAGACTCAGTTAAATAACAATAATCCCAATCTAATTTTCCTATTTTAGAAATGATACAATATCAGATCAGTCATTCATGGCATAAATCTATTAATGGGTCAGCAATATCAATTCAACACTGATATCCAACAATATGATAACCGCAATATTAATAACATCCCAAATAGCTATTTCTAATGCATAAGTAGCAAAAATCAAGAATTATATGAGTATATTTGATTTATTTCCTTCAAAAATGTAATACTGTTTCAGCTTTCAAACACTATAGCATAGAGACACTCTTTCTGTGTATTTATTTCTATGTTGTGGTATTATTCATCTTGTCATTGTTTTATTAAACATCCTTCAGCCATTTTTTATGTCATTTTGGTTTGCTTGACATTTTATATTAATGGAATAAATCCATACTATATTATGACTACTTTTGTTTGACTACTTTATTAGAAATCATATCAAGTAGAAAGTCAATCATTAATAATATTACTGTATCTATACAAATGAACACAACATTGAGACACAATATCTAGGCACAAATTGTGAAGGATACAGAGTTTCATACTATTGTACATTTCTGGTTTCATGACGGGGGCACGGTGGCTTAGTGGTTAGCACGTTCGCCTCACACCTCCAGGGTTGGGGTTCGATTCCCGCCTCCGCCTTGTGTGTGTGGAGTTTGCATGTTCTCCCCGTGCCTCGGGGGTTTCCTCCGGGTACTCCGGTTTCCTCCCCCGGTCCAAAGACATGCATGGTAGGTTGATTGGCATCTCTGGAAAATTGTCCGTAGTGTGTGATTGCGTGAGTGAATGAGAGAGTGTGTGTGTGCCCTGCGATGGGTTGGCACTCCGTCCAGGGTGTATCCTGCCTTGATGCCCGATGACGCCTGAGATAGGCACAGGCTCCCCGTGACCCGAGGTAGTTCGGATAAGCGGTAGAAAATGAGTGAGTGAGTGAGTGAGTGAGTGGTTTCATGACTCATTTTTCCTTGTGTGCTTGTTCTCAGTTTCAGTGTCACTTTTCAGGACTAGTTCAACCTGATGACTGGTACATTTTAAAGACTTACACAACAAGACTTGCATTGTCTCACCTTTATTAACCCGCTGACAGAAACCGTGTTCATCTTTCACAGGTTCATCTTTGGCCATGTCGTATTTCACCAGATCATACTTAAAGAGGAGCTGCAGGAAAAAATATAAATAAATAAAAAAATGTAAATAGTATTTTACATTAACTTTGTTAATGGCTAACAAGACAGGTGTAGCAGACAAAGAAAAAAAAATTACGAAAAAAACTATTTCTATTTTCTTAATATTTTATTTAATTAACAAAATAATTACTTGATTAAATAAATAAAAAAATCAAGAAATCCACATGGGGAAAAAAGAATTCTGAAATATCCATGAAGTATCTGATAGAGAACGTGCAAATGTCCCACGTTTCAACCTTACAATTTACTATCTTAACATAAAGCTATTATTGACCCAGATATGAAATGCTCACCATTACATTTACTATTGGCTTTCAAGACCAAGGTACATGAACACACAGCTTAAAGTTTCCATAGAGAAAGCTGGCACAAAGCCAGAGTAACTGCTACCACATGTTCGTTCTGGGAATTGCCACTTCCACCACATACATTTGTATTCACATTTAGTCTGACTGCTGCTTTCATGTGAAAATGCAGAAAAAGCATTGTTTTAGGTGTCTCCTGTCTCAGCAAAGCAAGGAGTCTAAGGTTGTAAATCGTATGGTTTATCTGTAAATACTTGCACTTGAGCCATAACTGCATTCCTAAAAATAGTTAAGTTATTTGCAGTGTCTAGGAATGTAAGCTCACATTATAGTATATATGGCGATTCTCCAAGAAGAAATCTGATCACTGGTCTGTATATCATCCAGCCTATAGGGTATATATGCAACACGACCAGTCTTCTATTTAATATGGTTATAAACACAGTCAAAGCAGCTTCTTCAATGTGCTTATTATCCAAAGTAGTAAAACATATGACTGACAAATTAAAGGAAAAAAAAACAACAAAGTAATTTAACGTGAAGTGCTGATTCAACACAATAGCAGGGTTGCCTTTGCATAGATTCTACAATTATCTAAAACTCTACTGGAGGAACAAACACCATTTTACCAAATGATATTCACTCAGCTAGTGATTATGCCGATGGACAGCACTGTCTTTATAAAGGGCCCAAAATCATCCTCAGTAATTTTAGTTCCTAATAGTCAATCTATAAAATAACATTATTCAAGCATTACAGTAATTTCAGATACCCAGAATAGAAGTCTTGATGTCTTGAATAACAGTCACACATTTTTAGCCCTCTCATTTTCGCGAGACCAGAATATTTCTAATGTTTCAAATACAGCACATGACACCATGTGTACTATTAAGCTGCTGCACTGGAACGCCACATGATCATTGTGTCTAATATGTGCCCATAGATTTACGAAATCATGAGGCATCTATAAGCCTCTATCAAGTCATCATAACTGTTCCTTTTATTATATTACTTCATCAGTCTATTACTGCTGATGGCCATTTGTTTTATTCATGTTTGCCCTTGTCAAACTGTCACGTTAGCACATCTTCAGGTTATGAATCTATGCAAATTATCTTAAAATTGCAAATGTTCTCAAAAGTGCTTTTTGACTGTTGAGCAAATTCACACAGCTCAGATCCAGATTAATCTAATTTTACTGGAGAATTAAAAAGTTTCCCAGTTCTTTACCCATTCAAACTTATGTATATGGAAAACAAAAAACACCAAATCTTTCAATTAGCTGCTCCCATTTTGTTTGTCCACATAAAACAGTTTAAAAATTGACTTAATTAATAACACATTTCCAATATTGCTAGTTCAATAAATACATTTCAACATCTAAATTCACAACCAAATGCAACCTGTGTGGCAGCTCAGGAGTTAAAACCAAAAAAGCATCAACTGTTCAGAGGTATGCTTGGATTGTGTCCTGGGTTTCAGTGACTCTCTCTCTCTCATACTGTATATATATATATATATATATATATATATATATATATATATATATATATATATATATATATATATATATATATATACAGTATATAAAGAGAGAGAGTGAGAGTGAGAGAAACGTGACAGCTGTCAACATGTGTTTCCTTCGAGACATCTGAAACCAAGTTCATTTTTGTAAGCTGCTGCTCATGCCATACAAACATATTCTACACATTCTCTATCTAAACTCTTTCACATACATGAGCTCCAAACAATGTGTCTTGGACTGTCTAGTGTCACTGAGACTGACAAGAAATTCAGGGTTTGCCATTCCTCCCACCCTAACAGCACAGCCAATTTTGCACTCTTGTCACCTGGCTACACGTGAATGAGACACCATCAGGATTCACACTCGCCTGACAATTGAGTGACAATTGAGTGAATGCAGTTCTGTCGGTTGCACCAGAACGAATTTTATACTTTTAGTTTCATAGCAGCTAAACTGAACAGATGAACCTGAATAGAAAAGTAACTGTCTAACATTCCTCCCACTTTGATTTTTAAGGGGTTATTTTCGATAGATTCAGTTCCAGGCTGCAGTAATACAAAATGCTCAATGCAAATGTAGGGTGTATTCTTACTGTAATTATAACCCATGGTAATTGGCAATACCAAGTGTGCACTGTTTCATAAGTTCAGGGTGAGCATGGCACCATTGCTTGTGCATTACGTGAGCAGGATTTGACAGGATTAAGCAACATGTTGAACACTGGCTGAAAGGATGTTTATTCCACTACAAATGGAATAAACTTTTCAATCGCTACTGTGTTCAAGAGGAAAATTTTTATTGTATTTTTTTTTTAAGTCTGCATTTCAGTGTTTTTTTAAGCTATCATCAGGGGTAAAGATTGTATTACTGTTTTACTTTAATGGACCGTTTAAGTTCAAAGCTTTAAAACGGGGAACTGTATTTAAATGTCTGATTTTCAGATAAGTGAAATGACCTTTAACTCAGAATGGATTTTTTTTTATAGCTAGAGCTCTCAAATCATATAGTTAACACATTCCTATGTCCTGATGTCAGTACCCTCCTGGCAATCATAAAGTATGCAAGAATAATACAGAAAACTCTAAAAAGGAAGAAAATCACATTCACCTTGTAGAAGAAGTTGGATCGTCCGACTGCTCCAATCTTGCCGATATGGTTCATGAAGCAGAGGTTCCCCTCGGTGGAGCCGTACAGCTCGCACATACGGATCTCCCCAAAACGACTGTGGAATTCTTTCCATACATCCTGGCGAAGGCCATTTCCCACACCCATGCGCACTTTATGATTCTTCTCATTCTCAGCCTGGTGGTAACGTTGCATACTTAGCAAGAAATCCAATACATTTCTACATACATTTGCAAGTATGTTACAGCTCTCATGTCAAGAATAATAAACAATAAGATGTACTGTTATGGGAAAACAATTAACGACGCAGTGGAGTGATGCTATCGTCTCAAAACGCTGATAATGTTATCAGATAATCAGATAATCAATTTTCTGATGTTCACTGAGAAATAGGTATTAGACTAATAGGAAATAGGATTGTCATTTTCAAAAGTGGTACTGTACATAAATTTGTTTGTTTCTCAATAACTCAACTTGGCATTTCTACCAGTTCATGCTGAAATACCAGTGTAGCAGGATCCTCTTACACAGCTGTGTGGGTTAACAAAAGTTTGTTATTACGACACAAACAGGTTCACGTAACTGCTTGCACAACTTGTTTATTTAAAATTGTCCGTGCCCCCCCCACCCCACCCCCCCATTTTAGAGTGTCATTCCAGTAAAAAGTAATTAGCAAGGGGTGGAGCAATAATATCCAGTATTTTACTAGTATTTTAATATCACATATACATTTGTTTTTGTGGGTATTGCCATGTTTATTACCATCATGTTGATGAGAAAATTCTTTACATAATCAAGCAACATGGCAGAATATAAGGAACAGCACAATCTCAATCTTGGTAAGCTGAAAAGCTGAAAGCATATGCATTAGTTCCAGAATTATCCATACAATAATTCTCATGGTTCCTGCTGTACAGGGGAAACAAAAAAATACAGGAACTCATCCAGAAATTCCTAGCTCTCATCTTCAGAAGCTTTTGCATTTTCCTGGAGCCTTACAAGGATACATATTTAGAATATTAAATTAATTTTTGTGTCAACGTTTGCACGTCAAACGAGCATATCCTTTTATGGTATTTAGGCATGTATTAAATTTCCATTCATGATTTCTAATGAGTAAGTGGATGGAAACTGCACTTCAGTCTGTAGTGGAGTTCAGTGATTTACTGTGAGTTACTGTGGGGTGGTCAGTTCTGCCAGCGAGGAGAATCAGCAGACTGACACAAAGGCAGCTTTCAATGCTTTGCTCATTTGCTGAAAGTGATAGCGGAGAGAAACACAAGAGGTGCATGGGAAGCAGTGGTCATCCAACACAAGCCTCTGTTTGTCCGTCAGTCCACAAAGAATGCTAGTGACACAAAACATGGCAGCCATGTAGAAGTATCATTATGTAAGGGACATGCTGTACCATCATAAGTTGTGCATGACAGCATGACACTACATGTCCAGGAATATTTGATGACATATCGCAAATAAAATAATGGTTGTAACAAGACTGTTTGGTTTCAGGAGTTGATTATCAAGTTATCTTATCAATATATCAAAAGCAAAATCATGGTTGCACTGATTTATATCTTGGCTCAGCCACGATGTTGGCACTCTTACTGTAATTTTGACTTCAAAGTATTTCTAATTACGAATAATCCTAAAACATCATCTAAATGCTTTACAACAATCTGTGTTAAATAATATATAATAATATATTTTAATACTTTTAATGCTCTAAAATGTAGTCAGAAACATCCCTGAGCCCTTTCTCTCATAATAATGCAAGGCACAATAAATATGTATGATGTGCAAATTAGCAGCCCCAGATACTCACTCCTTTCATTCCAGTCCCACTTCTTCTTCCCAACACCCTGGTTACACTATACTATGAGCCATGTTATGTTATGTTATGTACTATACTATTACATAAAAAGCAAGAAGACCGTTTTAGGCTCTGTTTCTTTTTTTTATGTTAATAAGTCAATCTGAGCTGTTATCTCATAGACCTGTTCGACTCCTTTCTACAGCTTTCACAGTCACCAACTCACAACCGACCTAGATAGAATTGGAGATTTTTGGATGCAAGATTTAAATGAAATACCACTCTAAAAAATCTAATCTAATCTCTTATTTTCAGCAATACTTTAATAGTCAGGTATAACGGTGTTGACTACTGACACATAGTTCTAGTTTTCCATTGTTAAGCACTCTTTATGTCCAGGATGTGCACTGTTATATTTCTCTGAATACACCATTATATTATGCAAGTTATCCACCAGGCACATGCAGGGGCACCCTGGATATGATGTGTCGTGGAAGTTCTGAGGTTTGAGAGATTTAAAGTATAAAGTATCATACTGTTAGACAATTTATTGCGTTCAGCTGCGCAGCAGGACCCAACACTCTGCATATAGCATGAGAGATGAAGGGCCACTATCATTGATTACATCAAGATTTTATAGACAGAACTCAAGTAAAGAAGATATGTAAAAGCAAAACATCATCAATCATTGACTCAAAATCACTGCATGCTCATCTCCTGATCAAGCTAATCTGAACCGGGCCATGGTCTGCTAGAAGGCCTACTAGAAGATTTACTGGAAGTTGTTTATGCCTAATTCCAGACGGCGTCTCCAGTCCCTACTGCCCTTGTCATAATCTTAAGAAAACAACCGATGACAATGTCAGTATCTGGTCACTACAGATACAAGGTAAAAGAATAGAAGGACAAGGCCTTATAAACATCTTTAGATTAGAAATTTCCACCACATGACAACCCATCAAAGTGAACACACAAGCACTCATTCACATACTATGGACAATTGTGAGATGTTAATCAGCCTACAATGCCTGTCTTTGGATTGGGGAGGAAACCAGAGTTCCTTAAGCACAGAGAAAACCTGCAAACTCTGTGAATGGAGGGTACCATTAAGCCACCATGCCACCTATATTATATATTGTTTGTGTAAATATAATTTGATTCCATATTTCATCTCAAAATGGCTAATTCAGAATAAACCTACAGAAATGAAAAATAACATTTTGCTCTACACTAGAAGAAACCAAGAACTCAGTTTGGTCAAAAAAAAACTGAGATGGTCAAAATTACCATGCTACTGAGATGGGAATTACCTTGGGTTGATTGCACAGGTAGCGGCACAGCTCCCCAATATACTGGAAGATGCTAACATTGTACTTTCGGCAGTCGTTCCAAAACTGTGAGGCAGAAAATTTCTTCTTTAAAATGCAGGTTGCACCTTTGAAGTGAAAACAAAAGAACAAAAGAAGAGTTACATAAACATTCTCTGCATTTCTCTGACATTATATGTGTGTGTGTGTGTGTGTGTGTGTGTGTGTGTGTGTGTGTGTGTGTGTGTGTGTGTGTGTGTGTGTGTGTGTGTGCTTTTATTGGCAAGTTACTAAAGTGTTATCAAGCAATAATACATGACAGGACCTTCTCTTATGAGAAAATAATGAACAATGAAGTGGTGTGATTCAGCCTAAGTTGCTAACCATTTTTTATTGTTTAAAGAATGAGACACACTAATTGTGATTGGAATTACAAATAGCATGACTTTCAGACCTGCTCAACACGCCCTGACCAATCAGATCCAAGAAATCAACATTACAAGAGACAGAAGAGAAACCGCATTCATTGATTTCTACGGTAAATAATGTTAACGAGTGTAATTCGGTTGACTGGTTGCAAAAACATTGACATTGCAAAAAGGCACAGCAGTAAAAGGCTGATCTGGTTTCTACTCAACAGCCTCGAACAGATTAAATCTAGAGCACACGTTTAACTCGAGCTTCTCCATTTGTCCATACTAACAGTGGTGAAACAGTTTCTCCGAACACAAGGTTCCTGGGAAAGGATAGCCCAGAATGCCTGGCATAAAAACTAACCTTGTCCTCAGATGACGGCTGAATAAATAAACAGAAAACAAGCAAGGTCCTATTTTCTCTGAGAACAGAATAAACAGTGAATTCGGTGTCCTGGATGTCCAGCGAGTTTACTGCAGGTCACTCATCTCTGCTAGGAGGTGAAGCTAACTTTAGTGTATGTCTATAGATTGAACAAAATGTTCATTACAGGTGTGTTAATCATTTTCCAGCTTGGATATGAACTCCTTAGGAACATATGGTGGCGACACATATTGAAGGTGCAAACTGAATTAAAATTGTGATGACATACTCCAATATTATATACTGTATTACATGTCACATATTACATCTAATTTTGCTATTAACATAATAAACATTCCATTCCGTTACCACAATGAATGCTCTAATCATTTAAGGCCATGTCGACACCTAAACCCAACCCTAACCTTACAGTAACTTACCAAAGGGAAACATTTTTTATTTTACAAACAAATTAATTTGTTATTCATTGTTAAATGTTAATCTCAGGTTTGTTTGCATGCCAGTAATTAATGGACAGTCATTATGATTTATTACACTGGACCATAAGTACAAAACACATTAACAAACCAAAATCCCAACCCAAAATCAAAGTTCTGGAAACACTACAGAAAATCAGAAAACTTATCAGAACATTTACAGAATTTAGCAGACGGTTCCTATGCAGAGCATCTTAAATTTATCGCATTTATACATCTGAGCAATTAAAGGTTAAGGGCCTCTCTCAGGGGTCCCAGAGGACTCACATCCTTCCCTTCAGTAATCAATGCCTTAACCACTGAGCCACCACAGCCCTCAACACACAAGATGACAAAGAACATTATTGTATTTTTCAGCCTTGGTTTGTGTTTCTGGTTTGTGTTTTGCACTTACAGGTCACCGCAGTTTACACACCATGACAGCTTTAAGAATCAACCAAAACCTAAACATCTTAAAACCATTAAAATAATTGCTACTGAACTACTAGACAATCTAGAAACTTTAAGATCTCTAAATCTTTACCCTTAGGAAAAAAACATGAATATGCAATCTAGAGGAGTCTATATAGGCAGAATTTCTTCTGGATACTGTTCAAGCTATTAGGTCAAGTTTCTTGAATAAAAAAATCTGGCATTATTTTTAGACATATTATGAGTTTAGCATAAAAAACAGCAGTTTCAAGGACTGCTAAAAATCAGGGAGAGATCACACTTTGTCTTAAAATAAGGGTCACAAATGATTTATTTCTGGGTTTCATTTAGAAATGCTGGTGCAGAAAACAATAGGTTTTGGGCAAACTGTTTACCTGGATCTAAGAATCTTGCATAGAAAAAACTAAACTGATTGTAATCCAGTAAATCCAGGGCCTGTTGAGAATTCATTAATCTGCCCTATTGTTAACACATTGAATTCAACACAAATTCAATTCAGAAACTATGTAAATAGTAATTATGTAATCCAGAGATTATGTTAGTTATATCTACCCTCCATAATGACAGTTTGATCATGTATCATTATAAGAACATCCGTAGTATTTAAAAAAGTTTTACTTGGATGATGTATTATATAAAATAAATGATTGCGTGTCATTTAAAAAGGTGTTACCTAGCTCTATAGTGCCGCAGACGCCTATGAGAGAAGCCGCGCTGTGGTAGAGAGGCAGTGGGGTGTAAATCACATCCTCTGCTGTGCCGCCATATATCCAGAACCCAGATGAGGCCTTGAGAGATTGCAGGTGGCTGATCACAGCAGCCTTGGGCAAGCCTAGAAAACCAGAAACAGAAACAAAAAGTAAATATTTATACTAATTTATATCATTAATATATCAGTAAAACATTCTGAATAATGTGTATTATTGTTTTTATATATTCATTCATTCATCTTCTACCGCTTATCCGAACTACCTCGGGTCACGGGGAGCCTGTGCCTATCCTCAGGCATCATTGGGCATCAAGGCAGGATACACCCTGGACGGAGTGCCAACCCATCGCAGGGCACACACACACACACACTCTCATTCACTCACACACTACGGACAATTTTCCAGAGATGCCAATCAACCTACCATGCATGTCTTTGGACCGGAATACCGGAGTACCCGGAGGAAACCCCCGAGGCACGGGGAGAACATGCAAACTCCACACACACAAGGTGGAGGCGGGAATCGAACCCCGACCCTGGAGGTGTGAGGAGAACGTGCTAACCACTAAGCCACCGTGCCCCCGTTTTTATATATTAACATGATTATTATGTGATTTGTTGATTATTATAGTTTTTACCAAAGCAATGTCAAATTCTCTAATCTGATTGGTCAGAAGGTGTTGATTAACAGCTGATCTGATGGTAGCACTAGTTATAATTCAAATCACAAGTTTATGTTAATGCTTCATTTTTAATACATTATCATTTCTATAGCAATGCCTTATTCACCGGAACCTGTGTGGATGACCCAGAAAGTCAAATATACAGATAAAAATATTGTGTACAGTATAACTAACCACTGAGCTTTCTGTAAGTAGATGTTTATTTAACATATCGGGAGGGGTCTCTCCAGGGTCAGTACTTTGTAATGATTCATAAGATCTGCCTTTGGAGCGTTTTCTGGTTTCTCTATGACATGACAAGCTGCATTTTCCTGTCTTATTAACTTCATGAGAGAAGGAAAAAGAGTCTGGTGTGAAAGTAACTGTTGCAAGATCTGCTATCATGTAAGAGATAACAGTATGTTATGCATATGATTCATAATATTAAAATGAATTCTATGAATACATGTTGTTTTATTATTAAATAAAAAAATTGTCATTATTGTCAATCATACCAGTGTGCTGGCATCACACCAACCTGGCATTGAGTCTTTTCCTTTTTCCCTGTTTTGTTTTATTGTTAAATTACGGGATTCTTCGTGTGACCTTTTGGTCAGTAAACTTTATTCCATTCCAAGCCAACTATAAAGTAACATATATCCTAGTAGGTGTGGCTGCATAGGAAGTGTTTTACAAGACAGTGATACTCCTCTGTGAGACATTTCCTGTCATAACCAGGCCTGTTGGTGAACACACCAGAATCAGAATCAGCACAATGTGAGAATCGGTGACGAGTCTAATGAATGGGTTTTAATCTGTACATTTGATTTGAGTTGTGCCACGGAAAATTGTGCAAGATTAATATGATAATGATCAATGGTCATTTTTAAGGATCATATCTTTGACACTGTGACCATTCAGATGCCGTTACTCAAAGAAATAATAGCAAGATCACAGTGCATAAAATTGTTGTTTTTATTTGTTCTGTTTTTTAAGCTAGTTTAATCCTGCATATTCACATACTATTTATTTACAATTAAGCAAGACATCCAACAGTGAAAAAGTGAAATGTAATCATGAGGTATTTTTTTATTTATGGTCACAACAAACAACGACTAAATTTTTATGATACCTGATAAAGGTAATTGTAATTGCTAGATTTTTGGGAAATTATTTTTGTAAGAAAACTGAAATAATGGACACATTTATTAGAGGACTATTTGTTTGATCACTAGTAATCCTACTAAGCTTAAAAAATCACAGCAAACAGTGTTTGATGTGCTAAATATTGTGGTTGGTTAAACTGATCAGAAATGGGTTCTTAATATAGGAAACATATCTCCAAATTTATATTTAAAGCTAAAATTCAGTCACTTCACTCAGTTTTCAAGACCAGTTTCCATTTAGGACTTTTACACACCTGTGGTTCCTGAAGTGAAGATATAAAGTGTGGCATCTTTAATACACGTGGTTGCTCTGAGCTCAGCAGGCAATGGATCACATGAGGCCTGGTCTAGCTTGTCCAAAAGGCAATGGACCCCTGGATGGGAGACGTCCTGCTTCATTGCCCACACAGAGATATTGTCCTCCTGCAGGTTAGGCAGGACATCCTTCAAGGTGTCTAACAGGTCTATAAATATAAGAATCACAAACATCATTTTAATAGAATATTAAAGTCGAAACGTTTGCAAAGTAATAACATACACACATTTGATTTAAGCAGTACAAAGAAATAACACAGTTTCTTTAAATGTTTTTCTAATGTCTAAAAATCTCATATATCGTTATATAGTATCTTAAATAAAATATATGAGAATTAATAGAACAAGATGAAAACAGACCAAAAAAAGTAGCTACGCTGAATGCAAATGAGGTTCAAGTAAGCTACATTTACTACTACAGGAGCGTATTATCTTATGGCACACAATACCACATTTTATCAGTTCTTTCAGTACAATTAAAGATAACTACAGTATGTTTATTAGCATGAGCAATATTCGATGTATTTACAGTTAAATATAAAGTAATACTATACACCTAGTAAGTGTAAGTAAGTACATAAGTATTCTACACCTAGATTACAAGTACCTATGGGGTTGTCTGAATCCTCTAAAATCTGGAAATGTTTCCTGAAACATTTTAGCTTTGAATTTAATTGATATGTGTACAAAAGACACTATGATTTATGTAGTGAGACACCAAACCAGATAAGACGAGATGGACATTAGAGGGGCCTGCTTTTCGTGAGCAAATCCAAACCACAGCTTTGTACACCACAGAGATGCCAAATTTGCTCTCAAGTTTGTTTTTTTAGTCAGTTTGAAAAAGAAATGATGCCTGCAAATCTGACCTAATTAAAACATAACTACTGTTTACTGCCTATAACAGAATTCCAGACCAAAGACAGTAGTATAAATAAAAATCAGGTTGAAAAGATTCTCATTTATCATTTTTTTCCATCTGCTCCTCCTGTTCTTTGGATAGATATAAATCCTTATATACATTTCGACACTGAGCCTTTAATGATTCCTACAGAGAGATATGTTTTTTTACTGAATGCATCCATTTTACAAACTGCCTAACACTGCTGTGTCATTTTTCCTGCATGTCCATATATGAGTCTCTCATATAAATTAATAAATGAATAATCCTGCTTATGCACAGCTGTGTGCTCTGTAACACTGTGGTTACCTTCAAGGGATCAACAAAATTCCTATTTATCTTATCCTATTATTATTCTTTTATTTATATTATTCTATTCTAAAAAAACATATTGGTCTATAGATACACAAAGCTGTCCATTATAAATGGACATTGTGTTTAATTGGCAAATATTCTCCCAAACGTTTATGCAGAAAAATGAGGGTTTTTTTTTACTATTATTATTATATTTCTATGAATGTTTTGCCCCTGGTAGTGTAGTTAAAAAAATAAAATACTTATGAAACCTAACTATTACTGTGGATTCTGACTAGAAAGAAAGTCAATACTGAACACGAGCGCGTGCCAAAATAGGGGGAAATTCCATTGTATGGCGTAAACAGTTCAGATGAGATGGCGTGCCGTAACACAAGCGCGTGCTCTGATTGGCTGAAGTAAGATAAACAAACCCACACTGTGACGTCAGAATCCCTGTCAACTTTTTAACTTTTCAGGAAAAGGGGTCTTTTGTGTAATATCTTGTGTCGTCCTGTTGTCTTGCACTGTTTGCACCAGGTTGCACAGATGCACTTTAAGCATCTAGGACTAACGTCTTTGTTTTACTGTATACTGCAGCAGCTATATATGGTCGAAATGGAAATAAAAGCTTCTTGACTAACATATAGGAGGTGTCTATTCACGATTATGTAAACAATTGTCCCTTTTTCAATCGGGTGGTGAAAAAAAAATAAACGTGCACTTATTTAAAATGTAGCATGCAGAACCAAAAATGTCAACAAACATGGTTAATACTTTTTTCCTTACATGTACCGCTTATTTTGGTGTAACTTACCCGCCCCAACCACCAACAGTTTTGCCCCGCATGAGTTGAAACAGTGCAACAGAGACCTGGATTTGATGTTAGTGTTGAGAAAGGCTACTGCACATCCTAGTTTGCTCAGACCGAACCAGACGCACAGGAAATCAGGCTCGTTGCTCATGAGCAGCGCCACAGTGTCGCCCCTGTTCACGGTGCTGTTGAGCTGCAGCGCGCGCGCCACGCGGTTACTCCGCTCGTCTATCTCCTTATACGTGTACGCACAGCCTTCAAAGATCAAGAAGGGCTTGTCAGGAATACGCTGCGCCTGCTGAACGAACCGGTCCATCACGGTCACGATTTTTGTCTTCTTGTAGAACTCCAGTCGAGCTCCAAATCGGAGCACTTTCAACAAGTAGAAGAGATCTTTCCAGAAGTACGGAAAATACAGGCGCTGTGCGATGTGCACCGAGAAGATCCCCGTGAGCACAGCCGTCACCCATGACAAAACCATGATTTACACCAAAAACCTTTTATTCGTAAAGGTTCAGTCATCCAGCCAGCTCATGTTAGATGTTCTTTAGGCTTGAAGCTCTCGTATTTATGAAATGCACTGTACGTCACGTGACCTTGGTTGTACAACCAGCTCTATACATATGGGTGTATCATTCACTAGGGTGTGTTTTCCTTTGGTTTTTATCAGTGCTCTTGCCTGTTCTGGATGATTGCCAGGTTGCATTGGACTTTGAGTCATAAAAAAAAGATTAAAGTATACATATAGACTATATATCATTTATTATATTAGAATTAAGATAAAGATTTTTTTTTGTTACCCAACAATGTGTAGAATTGGCCTTTAGGATTTAATCTTTAGCTGGTTTTTGGTCTGTGTAGCGTTTCAGAATCTCCATGTTCTTGTGTATTTCTTCTGTGGATTCCTCACATGCAGAGAGAGAGAGAGAGAGAGAGTGCCAATCAATGGACTGCCACCCCATCTAGGGTGAATTCTTTCTTGCACCCAGAGTTATAAGGATAGTCTCCAGTTTCATCCTGACCCAAGCTAGAATAAAATGGTTACTGAACACGAAATAATGAAATAATTAATATAAATGTGCATTATTAGTGAGTTGAATTTTACACATCTGCAGATGGACTGATATACTGTGCATTAATACTGTCAGAATTTTACTGCTTTGTGTGGTGAAATGCTTTTCATTGTAGTTTAAAGAACAAAGTTTTTACATTTTAGTATGGCTTTTCATGAATTCATAAATAAAAGCTTTTTGTACTAAGGATGTCATGGCTTTATTGTTAATATGCAGAATATTTAAGTGCATTCAAAAAAGAGCATAAAAAATATAGTAACGGATTCAAAGACACATTTACAAGACACTCTTATCCAGAGAAACTTACATTTTTGTTTCATTTTATACAACTAAGCAATTGAGGGTTAAGGGCCTTGCTCAGGGGCCCAGCAGTGGTAATCTGGTGGTCTTGGGATTGAACTCACAACCTTCCGATCAATAGCCCAATACCACAACCACTAGGCTACCACATACCACATCTATATAGTGGAATATATGTGGAACGGCTTGTGCTTATTTTTCCTTTAAGTTTCATGTTTTCTTCTTCTTCATGTCCAAATCGTTAGCTGCACAAAGGACTACAAAAATATAGTAATAGATTTAAAGAGAAATGACTACACTGGAATAATGAATGAAATCGTATTAGTCATCCTCTAAAATAACATAAGTTAACACTTATAGTATCACAATTGTGCATAAATTCTAGTAATCTCCTCAAACCGTTAACTGCCCTTACATACAAAACAAACTTGGCCTAACAGGATGGGCAAAAAATTTCCTAAACATTGTACCACATCGCCACCTGGTGGCCAGGTTGAGTCAGCTTTAAAAGTCTCTGTGTGCCACAGATTTTGAAGGGAAAATAAGGATTTCACCTGCTATCGTTAGTCAAAGTGGAAGCATACCACAGTCTTTTTTATTACAACAAAGACCAAGCATGAAAAACAATGTCCCAAAGTGAGTTATATATTAACAAACCGCATTAGCACATTTCAGCAGTCTACTTTACATTTAATGTAGTAAAATGTCAACAGATCAAGTAAATGACTTTTATCACTGCACACAGAGGCTGCAAACAGTTTTCTTAATTGAAAGGCAGCATGATTGAAGGTTAAGTGGAAATGCCTATATTTCTAATTGTTAATGGTCTGAAGTTTTAGAGTTGCCCAGAGTTTTATCTACCCAGGGTATATATATATATATATATTGGAATAATAAATAAATCATCTGGAAATAAACTAATCTTTGGCAAACACACACACACACACACACATTTAGTTTATTTCCAGATGATTTATTTATTATTCAGATGTGATCACATACTATTTCATGAAGCACATGCTCATGGTGTCCTATGGAGAATGTGTGTTTTTATTTATGTGTGTGTCAAATACGTGCCTTTTCATTAAGGGTGTTCATAAACTAAATCTGTGTTGTGTGGGGATTTGAATCCCTGTGTCATATATTGTATACTGTAGCTATATGGTGCAAAACAACATCAAGGTATCACTTTATCACATATTGCCTATACAACTAACAGATCCGTGGAGCACTTTCATACAGTTTACACTACAAAAGGCTGTTGTTTTTTCCTCCTTTTTTTGTTTGCTTGTTTGTTTCTTTTGAGCTGCTGGATTAAGCTTGTTGAGGCAGGTTGGGTTGATAGTGAAGAAAACAGCATGCTGAGTTGTGGATGGAGCAGAACTAAAAATGGAGCAGATTCACTTGCATTAAGATTCATTTTCTGCGTTTTTCCATTGCGCCTGTCAGTTAAGAAAAACCCCACAGAAACCAACATTTAACTTCACTTATAATTCAGTTGCACCTTTCAAAATGATATTTCTTTGTATTAACAAAATGATGTTGCCCATACCTCTTATTTAAACAAAACAAATAGTAGGCTAGCTAACTAGTTGACATCTTGTGTTTAAAAAAAAAAAAACGAAAACAAATGTGTAAATCATTTTACAGTATTTTTGTTAGAACATTCTTTAAACCAAGCTATTTACAGAGTGTAGACTGGACGGTTTACATAAATATTTCCTTATTTGAGTTGACACGGTCAGAAATGACAAGAAGTTCCTACAGAACTGAAGACTATGTAAGGAGCTTGGCTGTGCGCATGCGCCAAAGCGCAAAATGGTATTTAAATATAGGGTTATTCCAACTCGGTACAGTGGACAATCCGCGCCTTCTCTTCTCCAACACTCTCCTGTCTGTCCTGTCTGTCTTATAAGGATGATTTCTTGTGCATTTCTAATTTGGACCTTTCTTGCTGGAGTTGCAGCTCTGTTGTTTTACCAGAGACGGTTTTACTCTTACTTTTGGGAGGACTTGATGTATGGCTTAAAGGTCCGAAAGGTCGGGAAGGCGATGATGGCGAAGATGGAACGAGGGGTTCTCACCTATCTAGACCGCTTTGTTGACCAGGCTAAACAGACTCCTGGAAAGCCGTTCATCGTCTACGAGAAGGAGGTTTTGACATACATGGATGTGGACTTAAGGAGCAACAAGTTTGCGAATGTTTTCCGAAAAGATGTCGGTGTGCAACACGGTGACATTGTCGCGCTTTGGATGAGCAACGAGCCCGACTTCTTGTGCGCGTGGTTCGGGTTGTGTAAACTGGGCTGTGAGGTGGCCTTCATCAACACCAACATCAAAGCCAAAGCTCTTCTGCACTGTCTACAAAGCTGTGGGGCCAAAGTTCTCATCGTAGGATCTGGTATTACAACACAGAACGTTTACATTTTATATTCAGTCCGTGCTTAGATTTTCAGTGCCAGCTGTCAGTCAGATAAACACCCAAAACGACTCCCTGTTTCAGCTTATAATGCTCTACATTATGTAATGTTATGTATATATTGTCTAGGGAGCCATTTAGGAGTGAGCTATAATCTTCCACGTAGCACACAGAGCACAGAGTAGACAAAGTTTGATTTTCTTTTCCCACCCTGAACAGGTCTGTAGTAAGTGCTATTTGGCCTGAGAATCTTGTTGTATCTTGTAGAACACCACGTACATGCCAAGATGTGTGCTGAAATGACACGCTTTTTCCAGACAAGTAACATCTTGTTGGCACTTATATACATCCATAAGTTTTAGAACCTGGTTCTCATGGTTCTCAGGAATAACGTTCCCACCCAAATCCTGTCCTGTAGAAAAATTTAGCACGTGGTAATGTTAGCGTAACCACACACATTTTGAAACCCAGAATTATACTTTTGCTAAATATGTATTTGGGTTGTGCTTGTATGTTTTCTAAATATACTAACATTCAGTTTAAAATGTTTTAAATAGATTTGATCCAAGTTTTAGATGATGTCCTGCCAGCTCTATCGGATAATGACATTAATGTGTGGGTAACTGAAAAGAGCTGTCAGAGCGTCAGCACATTGTTGGACAAAGTAGAGCTGGCCTCAGAAGAAAAGCCACAAGATGACATTCCCCTGCCAAATCTCACGTCCAACTTCCTGTTCATCTTCACCTCAGGCACCACAGGTACTGCTCAGCTGCTTTCCTTATGTTCCTGGGTGGAGAAAGTGGTTAGTGGTGGTTTGGGTTCATGGAATTTTGCATACTGAGAATGTTTTTGGACAAGTTGACAAATAGCCGTACAGTCAAACCCACCCTAATCCAAAAAAAAAGCGAACACCCATTAATCTCTGTGCTATTTATATGGTACATTGGCTTATACTTGCTTACTGTTTTAGTGTGTATTCTTTACAAAATTGTGTGTCAGACAGTCAGTCTGCAAAAGTATAATAGTTTCAGTCACTTCATCAGCTCAATTCAGAAAAAACAACTGTTATTACCTCTGAAATTGGAGTGATTCTAATCAAGACAATGTTTATTTTTACATCTAATGACTGTTATTTCAAGACATTATAGAAATTACAATTTATTCTAGCTGTATCTGAGTACTGTGTCAAATGTAGTGCTTTCTATCTGTATTCAGATTGAAGTGATTGTGGCCTAAACCATGTAAAATATTTTGTCAACATTTTTTTTAATCCAAAAATGGAAAACACCTCCCAGAGACAGAATGCACACATTTTCAGCATGGTGTCTGAATTCTGGCTTTTACAGATTTTTTGATGTTGTGTAGGATCCCAGACCTACATTCAGCCAGCAATTTCTCTTCTTCTCTTCATTTGCTCTTCATACAGACAAATTCAGTATTCCAGTATCTGAATTAGAGAGGATAAAATAAAATAAAAAATATTAAATAGCATCTTTTTGTTACTATTGGATGTCAACAGTATATTAATTTGTCCTCTTTAACGTAGGACTTCCAAAAGCTGCCAGAGTCAGTCACATCAAGGCTGTGATGAGCATGGCCTTCTTCAGCCTGTGTGGTGCCAATAGAAATGATACCATCTATCTCACCTTGCCACTCTACCATATGGCCGCCTCTCTGCTGGGTATTGGCGGATGCATTGATCTAGGTATATAATTTTATGTTCTGTACAATCTGGACTAGATTGACTATTGTTTAAATGTATGAGGACTCTGCTCAAGCCGAGCAATAGTGCTACAAGTGTGTGTGGATTTTAAGTGGATCTCATTTGAGGCCTGCAGGAAATATCTAGCCAAGTTGTGCTCAGGAAATGCATGTATTTGTAACATGCACAATACCTGGAAGTTTTGTTATGTCGAGTTTAGGAAAGGCTGAGAAAATGTAATGTGGCAGTTAAAAAAACCTTTCTCATTTATTTATTTATTTATTTATTTATTTATTGTACAGGATTTTATCATGCAATTACAGTATCTATTTTGTTAAGAACTGACATAAAATTACAAGGATAATTTAGTAAAAAAAAAAAAAATGTAAAAAAGTCAAGGTCAACAAATGGGAAATTGATTATACTGGATTAAGAAGTGAATGGTGAAGTGAAATTACAGAGCAGAATGAACCCAGGAGGCTTCCCGATTCAGTGATTTCTCAGTATTTAATTATTTCTCAGTTATTTTCATGATATTAAAATTGAGTAGAGTAAACATAGGCCAACATATCAAGATCAGAAAAGAGACTTTTTATAATTAGGACTTTAATAATAAAACAATTCCTTTTATGCAACTGAAGATCACAATTAGAAGTATTAATACGCATGTTGTTCAGGGTACATATTTACTTTATTATTACAAAACATCTTACTTATTTGGTGTACAACAGGAGCTACATGTGTTTTAAAGAAGAAATTTTCAGCTAGCCAGTTCTGGACTGACTGCATCAAGTACGAAGTTACTGTGTTCCAGTATATTGGAGAACTCTGTCGATATCTGATCAATCAACCCAAGGTTTTTCTTGCTCATTTACTGCTTTTGTTTTCAAATTATTTAATGACACTTACTTGTACTTGCTTGGACTCCACTTACCTGTTTCTCTTGGGTTTAATTGTACACAGACTCCAGAAGAGATGGCACATAAAGTGCGCATTGCTGCAGGGAGTGGGCTTAGAGCAGATGTCTGGAAGGAGTTTTCCAGACGTTTTGGGAAAATACGGATTTGTGAGGCGTACGGTTTGACCGAGGCCAGCATTGGCTTTGTTAACTACACCACAGAAATTGGACCCATTGGGCGGGCCAGTTATTTCAACAAGGTTAATTTAGATTTTCAGACTTTGAGGTTCCTGGAAAATGTTTTTAAATGAAGGCTGTGGCTTATGCCTAGTACAAATTATAGCATTGATCTATCTGCTGGACTCATTATAAATAGTAAAATCCGAAATAATAATGTATATCATTTGGCTATACATTGGGATTAAATTGATGGTGTTTGACATTTATTGTGACTTCAACAGTAACATTTTGTTTTTAATGTTTTCTGTATTCCAGCGTAGTCTACCATTCGAATTTTTAAAATATGACCCAGAAACATATGAACCTGTCCGAACTGATAAAGGCCGCTGTGTAAAAGTGAATAAAGGTAAGAAGTCCAATTTTATGTAAGAAATAACACAGAATAACAGACCATGCTGTTGTACTGAAATAATATGCATGGGGTTTGGCAGAGTGGCATTACCCCTCACCCCAATATGCATTATTGTCATATAATGCACTTTATGTAGTGTGTTATTAAGTTTATACCAAAGCAAAATGATTGCAATGTTTAATTTATTACTGTATGAAAAATCAGAGGTATATTTAGTATAGTGGAACGTCCAATGTGCAGGTTAGGCCCTGTTCCTGCTTATGTTGTAGTCACAATAAGGTCATTTCCTCACCAGCCTTGCTCTTTTTTCTCTCTTTGTCTTGATGGAAAAAAACAACTCTGTCCTGAGGACTTTCCTGTGCAGATAAACCTCACAAAGTACTGTGACTGTTACAAAGTACTTCCGACCAAGGCGCTTTCAATGAATATAAATGATTTATATATACACATTTTAAATAGCATGTTTTTAAAAGATTATGTTTTTGATTGGATTATGTGGAAGGTTTACCAAACAAATCCCTGTGTATTAGCTGGTATTAAAAGTTGATTATTGTCCAATAGCAGTATGTTGTTAAGAATTTTATTCTTTTTATACTGCAGCAATTTGCCAATGGTTACACAGTGCTGAGACTAGAGACTCATTACATAAATGTTAAATATACCTTACAGTAGTTAAAGCTTCACCGTCGTGGATTATGTGAAGCGTCCGCCATGAGAAGTTGCTTGCAAAATGATGGCTCTACTTTTGGGTGTTTTTAAACAGTCATTAACTTTCGTAATAAGATGCATCTTGTCATTTGATTCTGTTTTTTCAGGTGAAGTTGGTTTGCTGGTTGCCCCGCTGTCTTTCACCAACCCCTTTCTTGGCTATGCGGGGAACAAAACCATGTCTGAAAAGAAGCTGCTGAGAGATGTGTTTGAAGAGGGGGATGTATATTTCAACACTGGAGATTTGATGCTTCAGGATCACAGAGACTTTGTTTACTTTAAAGACAGGATAGGAGACACATTCAGGTATTACGCTGCTGTGCATGTAGCTGCAGTGGTCTGTTATGTATCTTTCTGGTTGGCCACAATTTCTGAAAGCCGTCACATCTAGGCCATGTCTGTGACTTCTCATGCTTTTCTTTTTCTAAGCATATCTTTTTTCAGTCTTTATGATTTTGATTCAAATCCTTTATAAGACAAGATTGGTTAATATATATATCTGAATGCTGTTTAAGTTGATTTCTAAATTTAACATTCTAAAAATATACTTTCCAGATTTGAAATCTTATTTCTAAGCAATTAAGTACTTAAAGAACCAATTCTCAAATTTTTCTTTGTTGCCTTGTCATGTTTAAATCATTTCTGTCCTTGCAGTTTCTCCAAAAGCTCTATACATACTATGTTATGTGTCATTTGCTCTTTAACATTCAAACAAGTTTCTGAATTTAAGATTAATGTGCAGCCATTCATCAAAATGGGTGTCATTGTAAATGGGAACACCCTGCTGCATTTGTAAGGCTATTGGCCCTTGTGTATACTAGCCCTGATTGTAGTCTTCATGTGAATGAAATCACCCTGCTGAGAATACTTGGGACAGAGCACCTCCCAACCCTTCCGCTTGAGTGGAAACCATGGCCGAGACTAATAAACACTGGCAGTGTTACTAAAGAGCCAGGCCAAAAACTAGGCAGCGTTCATTCATGAAAATGCCAGAAGTGACGCAAGGCTCCTCTTACAAAGCCTGTTCTGGAGATGGCTTATCAATAGAAAGTAGTGTACTTTAAGCTAGAGTAAATTAGTTCAGCCAAAGCTGGCTGGGAGATTTCTGTCTGTGTCATGTTAAAGGAGAAATAGCTACCATGAAAGAAGGATGGGCAAACAATAGTCACATTAGCAAGCATGCCATCAGGTCAAATGCTTGGGCCTTTCATTGAGGACGCCAAGAAGCATGAGGGCACAAAGGGGCCATTTGTCTTGCTTAGGTTTGGCAGGACATGACAAAACACTGTGCTAGTGTATAAAATCCTAGCCAGAATTATTGAATGTAGATTAGTCTGATCCTAGAGAGGAAGGTATTTTTCCCTCAGTGGGAAGCTACAGCTAATTAATTCTTCACAGTTATGGTGGATATTATCTTCATCAGTCATAACACTTTATGATAAAAATATGTGGCCCAAGAGCCACCTTTATAACAAGAAAGAAACATTATTCATATTTCAAAACTTTTACATGCTTGTGCAGGAAAAGTTTTTGCTTACTTTTGTCTCCTATGAATAGCTGCAGCTTACCTGACTTCATGTGCACACCTATATGGGCACCTGACAGTCACATCCAGAAATGGGCCATTCCCAGTTTTTTGCTACAGAGTTGAAAGCATCTCATTTGTACAGAAAGTCTTTGTATAGCATTAAGTTTTTCCTTCATTGGAGTTAAGCGGCTCAAACATGTTTCAGAATAACAACACCCCTAAGCCTAAAATAAGGTCCATGAAGACATGATTTTCCAAGGTTAGAGTGGAAGAACATGAGTGGCTGGCACACAGCTCTTACTTCAACTCCACTGAACACCTTTGGGATGAATTGGAATGCCAGACTGCATGCCAGGCCTCCTTGCCCAACATCAGTGCCTGATCTCACTAATGCTTTTTTGACTGAATGGGCAAATCTCCAATAAGCATTCCAAAATGTAGTGGGAAAACAGAAAAATAGTAGAAGCTGTTTCTTGCCCAACTTCTTGCTAATTCAGTGTTTTTTTTAATAAGGTGTTGAACAAGCTTATATGGGTGGCATGGTCAGGTGACCACATACTGTTGGCCATATAGTGTGTATAGTGCCATATGCAGCCATTGCCTATGGAAACTTCTTTCCAAGTGGACCAAAATGCCTCCTTATGTCATACAGTTGCTTTGTTTGACACATTTTTTTCAGAAGTTTCTTTGTATTCCCTTAGACTTACACAAGAGTAATAAAACACACATGTATGCTGAATTTGAACCCATTCAATCATGTTAGCAAATATTGCCATCTAGTGTTCCACCTAAGGGTTACAAATGAACCTCAGGAAACCTCAGTTTTGTTGTTGTGTTTTTGCTTTGTTTTGTTCTGTTCTTACATATGCATATATTTCATATTTGGTTGACAGATGGAAAGGAGAGAACGTGGCCACTACTGAAGTTTCTGAAGTTTTAGGCTGTTTGGAGTTTCTGCAGGATGTTAATGTCTACGGTGTCACTGTTCCAGGTTTTTGCAATTTCATCTTTGACTTTATAATTATAAGACTGAATTTAAGATACGCTCGCATACAGTTGAACGGTTGTCTTTCATAATCTACAAAGTATTGTAGTTGATTATGTTGGCTTTGTAAAAGCCAACATTTTGTTTCCCTATTCAATTACAGTATGTTGGCTTTGTAGAAGCCAACATTCTGTTTTCCTATTTAATTATGTTGGCTTTGTAGAAGCCAACATTCTGTTTTCCTATTTAAGCTTAGACAAAAATTTATAAAATTCAATGCGGCCTACGGCTTTCGAGCCACATGCACCAAATTCAGATATGTTGTAGACCCTGGTCTGAAGTTTGTTGCTCTTCTCTAAGCGATCCGAGTACCGGTACTTCCGGTACCGGGTCTCAAAGAGGCCTTTTTTCCCATAGACTTCCATTATAAACTTTGGATGTTTATAACTCGGCAAGCTTTCGAACTATCTACACCAAACTCGGCCAGCTCCTTTTATGGTGATACTCTGAACAAAGTTTTAAATTGGTGTCCAGACTGACCTTTCGGTTGTGCCATAGCCCCGCCTCTAAATATGCAAAATCAAAAAACTTTTTACAACATGGGCATGTGACATATCAAAACACTCAGCACAATGACTGGAACTGCCTCGTGGGTATTCTGATGACGTCACATGCTCGTCTCCACTTGCCTCCAAATGTTTTGGCACCCTGTCTTTCTGTCCACTTGCCTCCAAAAGTACCACTGACCCTTATGTCCACTCGCCTCCAAAAAGCACCGGCCTTTGCGAATACTTGCCTCTTCAAAGCCAACATCAAAGTTTGTTGCGATGAACTTCACAAATCTAGTTTTAATTCAGTTCAGTTCAAAGATATTTGTGTAGCATGTTGAACAACAGACAATGTCACAGAAGCAGATTTACAAAAATCTATTAAAGCCAGAGGTGACAGTGGCAATGGAAATTCGTCTTTGCCACCCTCTCTTGGGTGGCACTAGATAAATCATGGAAGTGTATTGGTCATAAACTGATATTTAGTTTCAGGGTTTGTTAAGGGACCATGCAGATTTGTTCCTTATTTTAATTGAGTGGTATATTTATATTCATGTTCAAATGAACCCAATGTCAAAAAGCAAATGTATATATAGATGAACAGAGAGATAACTTTTTTATGTTGACATAGGATGAAATGATTGTATTCAAATTCTAATCAAGAGAAAAAACATATTGACCGTAGATTAGTGAGAGATTTAACTTGCAAATCTGTGTTTAAGTATTATTTAGGAATAGAAAAGGTGTGCAGCATATTTTATTAATCCACAAAAATATTCCCTGTTCATACTCAGGCTACGAAGGAAGAGCTGGGATGGCAGCTGTGGTCTTAAAGGAAGGTCACGACTTGGATAGAGAAAGCATTTTCAATCATTTGGTACAGAATCTTCCAACGTACGCCTGGCCATGGTTTTTAAGAGTACAGGTAAGAGAATGATGAAGGTGAATGGTTAATAATTAAATGTTGTGTAAAGAGAAATAACTACTATGTATAGGATTAAATTTTTATATTGAGCATTACTAAAAACAATCGTTGAAAATCTTTCCTTCAAATGGTTATTTTCCAAAATTTCCACTGTGTTCCTGTTGCTAGTCTAATTTATTATGTCAGGACTTTAAGACATCTGTTTCAGGACTCCTGCATTCCTTTTCATCCACAGACTTTCTTGGATGTTACAGAGACCTTTAAGCAGCAAAAAAAAAAGCTTGTGGAGGACGGATTCTGTCCTCAGGCTGTCCAAGCTCCACTCTACTTCCTGGATCGCTCTAAGAAAGCCTACATCCAACTCTCTCAGAGTGTTTATGACGACATTGTCTCAGGCAAGATACAACTCTGAGCCCATCATTTATGGACAAGTGACGGAACGTTTATCTGGCTTGGGATAGTTCCGCAATGCAGCATGTTAATCACTGTTTTTATTATTTTTGAGAAATAATGTATTTTTAGAAAATTTTAACTTGGACCTTGGAGGAAAACACTGGACATTTCTCAGAAGCTTTTGACTTTTCACAGTGCTTAAAAATTATTGTTCATTTTGTGGTGAATGGTATAGAACACTGTGAAGTATATTGAGAATATTCCATGTGGAAGCTCATGAGAAGTCATTTCTACGCCATGTCTTGCTTTAAGAGCCCGCATTTTGTCTATTGAAATTTTAAAAAATTGTCCAAATATATTCCAAAATCTTATTGAAATTTTTAAACACTTAATTTTTGGAGGAAACTGTTGAAACTTTTTTATTTTAATTATTTTTTAACAAAGAAGTGAAAATGTTCAGCTTTGTTTTAGTAATTTCATTTAATTATGTTTAACACTGCCCAGTAAATATTATTTTACATAGCTAGCTATGTAAATACCTGCTCTACTGGATATTCTAGCTCACTTTATTACTATAAGATTGTTTATATTTAGAGCATACATTGTTATATAACTTGTAGAGAGACTTGTTTTCTATAATTGTAGTAGCAGAACCAAAGTCGTTTTAATACCAGTTCAGTCATTAGGTGTAAATGTTGACAGTGTCTATAATACTAGGTGTATTTTATTAATACTTGTAGAGCCCGGTGTAGTGCAGGCAGTGATTAAAACATGGGAAAACAGACAGTACTGATACTGACTCAGTAACTGAACACTGGCAAATCTTCGTGAAGACAGAGCTTTTAAAGTGATGCATACACTTACTGTCCACTTTAATAACACTTGGTGTATGTGCTTATACACCAAGAGCTTCAGATAATATTCACATCAAACATCAGAATTGGGGAAAAAGCGTATTTCTGTGACTTTAATCATGGCATGGTTGTTGGTGGCAGAAGGCCTGTTTTTTGTAGTTCTGAAAGTGCTGATCTTACACAGAATGGGTTAAAAAAAACAAAAAAAAATCCTGCGAATAGAGGATCTTCTGACACTGTTTACGACCGTGCTGAGCAGAAAATGATTTTCAGATTCATGTACATGAATCCTCAGGACAGTTACTTCCTGGCTGACAGGAGTGGAACCTGATGCAGTTTTCCACCTAATGGTTTGATGTTTTGTGCATTCTGCCTTCCACTTGTAAAGATTGATGATATGAGTTACTGTTTCCTTCCTGATGGCTCAAACCAATCTGGCCATTTTACTTAGACTTGTCGAATCAACAAAGGTTTTTTTCCCACCCACAGAACAGAAAACACTCAAGGTTTATTAATTAATTGATTTTTTTTTATAATATCTAAAGATCAACATAACTAAACTGTTGTCTGTGAAAGTCCCAAGAAATCATCAATTTCTCAGATATTCAAACCAACGTGTGACAATAACCTAGTCATGGTTAAAGAACACACTTTCCCCCCGTGATGTGAACATTAACTGATACTCTTCACATGTATGCACGATTTGTTGATGTTCTGTGCTGCTGCCGCATTACTGGGTATATGTGTAACTGTAAAAGTGGACAGTGATGGTGTAGTATATACAATGAGACATCGCTTATGTGAATTAGTAGGTAGGTGATTGGGAGGAGTGTAAAATCTGGAAATCACTTGCGGATCTGCATGTGACTGTGACTACCTTTAATTAAGTCAGACCTGGAATTAATGGGACTTTTGGTTAAGATTAGTTCCAAAGGTTATGAAAAATGTCTGTGTTTATTTAACTCAAATGCACAAAAATAAAAACATATTGTTACAATTACTGGCACATCTGCATTTAATACTTTGTGTAAACTCATTCTGACTTTTTCTTGAAATCCTGTGCTGGGCAAGAGTCCCTAGTTGGGCAGAAGAGACTGGTTGTGCAAATCCACTGATTGGACAGAAGCCACAAGGTGGTAGCTGGTCATGTCTTATTGTACTGTGTGTAAACTTAAAATATCAGAGAAAACAATGTTTCCCCTCACTAGAGGTCAGCAGAGATATACTGATTTCTATGTAAACCATCTTGTCAGACAGTCATGCAGATTTATGGAACTATGGAATGTGTTGGTTTTATTGACTTCTAAACACACACACACACACACCACTGTCTTGGCAAACAGGATGCAGCTTCACTTTTATCAGCCCAATGCTGCAGGGCAGCAGAGTGCACAATGACAGATGAGGAAATTACAGATTACAGCTTCAGCCACACAAAACACTTTTTACATTCCTTATCTTCCAATTATGACAGGAAATTAAATGTGTTTTAAAGATATAACTTTAAGAGAACTGCCTGGGTTAGTTTAACACTACAGGAGCAGTAGTACAGTGTCAGTGATCATAATCTAGTGTAAGATATACAGATGTACAGTGTAAGCCATGATGGGTATGAAAGTAATGTTTTTGTCAGCCTACATCTCTCTCTCTCTCTCTCTCTCTGTCTCTCTCTCTCTCTCTCTCTCTCACACACACACACACACACACACGCTCGCTCGCGCGCACTCTCACTCTCTCTACCTGTGGGCTGCACGAGCACATCACATTCGCGCCAGAATCCCTAGAGGAGCGCGAGACGGTCACATCACACCGAGGAGCTCGGCGCTAACTGCTGAAACAAACAACACAAAATTCTCCACAAGTCATAAGTTTCATTACTTCTGCATTTTACGGGAGGTTTCTTCGGGATAGTTTTACTTCAAATGAACCGCTGAACTTCGTGAAGAGCGTGAACTTCTTGTAACTGCCATGATTAAAGCCTAGCTGCTGGATTTTAGGGGATTATTTGTTTGGAGTGAGAAGGACAGTTCTGTAAGGATTTTATCATGTGGTCTAAAAGGAATTTGAGGTGTTTAACAAGTTGTCTAGCTCTTCTTGGTGCTTTAGTAGGGAGTTTATCCGGAGAGATGCCCGGGAGAATCCAGTTTCAGGTGGAGCGCAGCTCACAAGCCGCCGACAGCCGAGTGAGGAGACGCGGCAAACAGGAGTCTCTCAGAGGGTGAGTCGCTTTCTAACGTCCGTTAAAGCGGCTGCGTCCCAAACCGCGAACAAGCGTTGCGCTGTTACCATAGCAACGCCAGGTAAACGTGCATTTCAAACTTTTAAGGTATTTCTTGATGCGCACGAGCTACATTTTAAAGTACATTCAGACGGTCTCAGCCAGCGAGTTACACATTGATTTTGTTTTGTTTTGTTTTGTTTATTCTTATTATCTTTTTTTTTTGGAGAACTCTTCATCGTTTGTAGCCCAGAGCAAAGCAGATTATTTACTTATTACATCTTGCTCATAAGTGCTACTGCGGTTATTTATGAACAGTCGAAATTTTGGGGTTATTCATAAACAAGACGTTATGATTTTGGACTGTTTATGGTATAAAACACGGGTGAGACTCGTGTTCTTGCGAAACAGGAAGGTTCTCTGCCATGAAGACTCTATTCTGGCTGAAACTTTACAAAGTACTAACCCTGGAGATGTATAAATACGATACGAGCTCTATAAATACGTCTATATATGTTCATGCTCATGTTTCCAGAAAAACTTGACCAAAAACCTTTAAGAAGGTCCAAGTTAATTAAGAAGTCAAGTCAAGTCGATAAGCCTCGACTTGAGTTGACTTGACTTGACTTGAGTTGACTTGAGTTGACTTGAAGGGAGGGACACAAAGGGGTTGTACCATACCGTCCAAACCTAGAGTGATGTGTCACTGTGGAAAAAGATTGGTAGCGAAGAGAAGAAATCTGACTTGTATTAAAAAGCAGTCACGCTATTACACTGATTAGTGCTCCAACACATTTGGATTCACTTTGCCTTATTTGTTTCAGCAGCTGTGTGTACATGGAAATAAACACTGGTCCGTATGGAGGCCTATTTTCTTATTTCATCTTGAAGTAATTTCACATTCATTATGTTTTTTTTTTGTTTTTTTTTGCATGGTAGGTGACTAAACTAAATACTTGTAGGCTTTCAGCGGTAGATGATGAGCTGTTACAGAACAAATTACAACAATCTGGCTATTTGACTTCTAAATACCCTCCTGAGACTGATATGCGTTATTATTTTTACAATTTGTACTACTGAGCATATATAAAATAGGGAATTTTTATTTGGTTTGTTTGTTCATGATTATCCTCTCGTCTTAGACAATCCTAAAAAGAATAAGAGAAATATCACAGAACCTTCACGTCATCTTAGCGTTTACAAATTTAAGTGAAATACACTTTTCTTAGTGGACTAACACTGGAGTTCTAACCCTAAAACTGAGGTAAGCTATTAACATTTTTCTACAGGCCAAATGTGTGTGGATCTCGTTTGCACTCTTACTGCTGTCCAGGCTGGAAGACTTTGCCCGGGGGCAACCAATGTATCGTACGTAAGTAATGCACCAGATGTTACACACACAGTAAACTGTTTCTCAGTTGGTCAGTAGAACAAAAACACAGGTTTTTCCCTTAAAGCCTACCATCTGTTTAATGGAGGCTGCTGATTGGTTCTGGTGTGAAAGAGCAGCACAGTACATTTCCAGATTACATTTAAAGGTAAACACGAAGAGCAAACAACCTTTCATATTGACTCAAGACCTCATAAATGGGTTTTAACAATTTTTTATTAACATAATAAAATTTCAATTAAAGGACATTTTTTATGATGACTAAAATATTAATTTGCTCATCAAAAAAGTCTCATTTGATGCACCAGTATTTGCTTTGGATATTTTAACAAGCCCAAAAATACAAAAACACAGGCATAATGTATGTTTAAAAATTATGTCAGCTTTTATTCATTTGCTATAAAACAAGATTCAATATACAAATATCTTGCCAAGGTGAATTGTATTGAAATATGCCTGATCACAACTTACAGTACGTATCAGCTGTTCTTAGTAGAGTCACAGTACATGATTTTAGAGGGAAAATGATTCTTTAAGCATTACCATCATGCTTGAACTATTGTGATTCATTTACCCTTTCATTGTGATGCTGTCTTTTTTCTATTTTTGTGAGTTCATTATTACTGTAATAACACTTCCTATTTCCACTACAGCAATATGCCGTAACAGCTGTGGTGAAGGCTACTGTTCCAGGCCCAACATGTGCACGTGCCCCACTGGTCAAATTGCTCCTTCTTGTGCTGCCAAATCATGTAATTATGACTAAATCAGTTCTTTATCCTGAATAAATACATGACTTTAGCTGTAAGTCTGGATTGGAAAGTTTTTTCTCAAATAGCTTTATGATTTTGGCAGCAACAACATTTGTTTAATATAACCACGTCCCTTTGGGGTTATAAACTGTCATGGAGTTTTAAGAGAGTGCAGACAGATTTGTGTACAGAATCATCAGCATGGATTTTCCTGAGTTTACAGCATTTCTTTTTCTCTCTGTGCTACAGCTCAGCAATGTAGCATCAGATGTATGAATGGAGGTGTGTGTGAAGTGGATCACTGCCAGTGTCAGAAGGGTTACACAGGAAACTACTGTGGGCAACGTAAGTATGTTTAGGAAGAAATATATCTTGGTGTTTTTGACATCATAAATAGGCTGGGTGTCTCTGTCATACACTTTATGGCCAAAGGTTTGCAGACACCTGATCAATACCCACATACTGTATGTAGGTTGCCACAAAGTTTCAAGAACACAGTTTTATAGAATGTATTTGTATGCTGTAGTGTTAAGATTTCCAGCACTGGAACCAAGGGGCCCAAACATGTTCCAGCATGACAATGCCTCTGTGCACAAAGCAAGTATTTCTTATTCCTTTAATACAGTATCTTTAAACCACTAAATAGCATCCTTATGGAATTTTACTTATGAAGAGGTTTTATGTAACAAGCAAAACTGACATTTGTATCTGCAAAATGGGAAGGATGATATATAGCACTTTTCTTCTCTAACAAGTTAAAAATTCCCTTTTTATATGAAACAAACTATGTTAGTTTTAAACTTGTTGTGATTACCACATGGGTTGGATTTCAGAATGGCTTGTGGGTCTGTAGGCTATGAATAATGATATAAAGATATGCATAGATTTCTGTATGGCTTATTTATTGCATTAAATTCAATATGTGTGATCAGTAAATAACAGCTTTAAGTAGAGTGTCAGGTGCTTCACTTCCCACACTTTTGTGATAACCTTTAATATGTTAGTGGCTGAGATACATACAAGAGAACCATGTTTAAGACCAGGAAGGCTAATTCTCAGAATTAGAAAATGTCACTATGTGAAGGGTTTACACACACACACACACACACACACACACACACACACACACACACACACACACACAAACACAGTACAAAATATTTTAGTACATATAGACAATTATTTAGACTTACGGAGACAAAATAATGTCACTGCTTTTACATTTACGAGACCTGTAAATGTTATAAATAACAATATTGACTGCAGCTGTTAACATGACCTTGACCAGCTGCTATTACATTCTTAGGTTTACACAGTAGAAGGAGATATTTAGCCATATATTCTGCACTTATGATAAGGTATTTGTGGATGTGTTTCAGCGGTGTGTGAAAAGAAGTGCCAGAATGGTGGCCGTTGCATTGGGCCCAGTCGGTGTGCATGTGTGTACGGGTTCACAGGTCCTCAGTGTGAAAGAGGTAAAGACAAGCAAACATTTTATCGTCCTTATCCTGCTATTTTTCCCTACTCATCTTGGCTACTACATTCTTTTTTACTATGTACAATATGCTGCTCATGATTGATGAGGAGAGAGAATGAATAAATGGGTAAAATATTCAGCTCCATTCTTTTGCTCTCTTTCCACAAATATACACTCATTCAGCATGAATATTTTTCTGTCAATTTCATATTTAAATGTTGTTCTATTTTTTCCTTTGATTACCCTATAATTTTACTGCATCATTCAGAATGAAGAATAGAATTTCCATATAGATTTGTAGTTAACTCCCTCACTCAAAGTATTTCTTGTCATTTTATATCTGTATTATGCCATGATGTCATTGATTTTTTTTTTACTTAGTTATATGTTGAGTTGGATGACTCACAGGTGTTGTCACTTCCATAGCAGCAGCAGTATACCAGATCTACTCGTGAAAATGATATTTATGTTTGTCAGTTCTCTCTGTGTGAGTGTGTATGTCTGGGAAAGACATCAGAAGTGTGTGGTGAGTAAGAGCAGATGTTGGTGAACTAAGCAGTGTTGAATATTACAGTTCAGGGTGACGGTAGAAAAAACAGAACCCTGGTTCTTTTCAGGTCTCCGCAGTCATCTGACATGTAAAACATTGCAAACATCAAAACCACAAAGAAACTCCTGCTACAGAATTAATAACTGACTATGTCAATCCTGTCCAGGCAAGTACTCTATATTACCCCATATGTTGAGGATGTCTGTCTATGGGGTCAGATAATAAGTGTCTTTGTCTGGCAGGTTTCAGAGGAAGGGGAATAGAAAAGTTTCACAGCGCTTCTGACCACTTCCAAAGCCATCAAATCCCTATAATCAAAGAAGCAGGAATGCTTTTCAAGTCACTCACTGATTTAAACACCAGGCTACAATCACTGGTATTTTCCTGTTGACCACAATCACATATTCAGTGTGTGTAAGTGTTAGAAAGTTTGCAAGAGAAAAAAAAGTAGAAGCTAAATGAGGTGTAAAAAACTGTAGAAGAGAGAAAAACTGAAAGAGGTTCAAATAATAGCTTTTTTTCTTTAATTATTGAACATGTTACTAAACAGTTATATAACAGATATTTTGAGAATGCACAATATTTTGCTATCCCTTGCATGCATAAGTGTGTGCATTGATATCAGTGATTTAAAATTAGGGCTGATTGTGTCAGGACTTTGGCATTGGTTCATGTAATTTTACTGTATGGATTAAGAGTTAGTTTGTGTAACTTCAGATGGCAGTTAAGAGGTCATAATGTGAAAACCAATATGCAAGCCACAAGATTTTAAAGAAAAATTTTAAAGAAAAAAATTCTAAATAAATACTGAATTCATGTATTCTAAAAATGTTAAATGTTTAACAGAAAACTCTTAGAGCATCGTTCAGGTGCAGGAAATTGCCAACGTGGTTGAAGTTTCTGGTAAAAAAATCTTCTCTAATGCAGATCATATGTTACTTGCTGTGCATTTGTTTAATGCTCGAAAACACTACAATATAGAATAAACTTTTAGATTGTCGCAGGTATAAAGGTAGAGCTATGCTTTTCTGGTCTTTGCTGATGTATAGTCATCAACACATTTGGATTTGGTTCAAGGTTATATTCAGTTATGATAATGATAAGTTCAAACTAGGGCAGAGGCAGGAAAAGAATCTATTCACTGGAATTGGATTGACCAGCTCTAAATACTAAGCTTGTAATATTTAATATGTTATCAATTCAAATAACAAGAAAATAGTTGTGCATGTCTATATCTTATTTCTATTCCCTAATACTGAACCTTATGCAGCCTAATGCACAATCTACATACTGTACTCACTAATTCTTATTAAGTAGTGAAAACCGTCTTTCTGGCAGCTGTGTTTTTTTCCCCCGAGTGACTTCCTGTCTTGGTTTTCAAGCTTTTCTGTAAATGTTTATGAAACAGTTTAAAAGTGGTCTTATAGTGGCAGTGCACATGGACTGTTGAATTATCCCTGGACTGTTGAAATATCCCAGTGCAGCTGTGTGTCCCCTTACTTGTCATCTGTAAATGTGAATACGTACAGATGAGAAAGAGCTTAGAGATATTGTATGTTTATGCCAGCCCTTGGAGTAACCTAGAGAGTAACAGTGATGGATGTGAGGGAAACACTGCAGACAAAACACTCTGGTCATGTTCACGTACGGTTCGACTGTGTCATGACAGGCAAAAACCTTTCTAACACAGTTTCCAAAAAGATTAAACTCTAGAAACTACAGTATCTCATCTTATATTTAAACAATCAATTTCTTACCATTATTAAACCATTTTTACATTCTTTTTTACATGCTTTGCACATTCTTGACTTGATTTTCTCAACCATTAAGAGTAAGTTTCACCCAGCATGCTTAAGTTTTCTTAACATAGGCGGGGCACCTGTTGGCTTCTTCACCTAAGTTCTGAATGACACATTGCTTATGGAAAAAATATATAAAAATGTCTTTGTTTTGTTCTGATTTCAAGAGTAGCTTGAGTTGTCTAGAAAATAATAAACTTTTCTTCACAGATTACAGAACAGGTCCGTGCTTCTCCCAGGTCGTCAACAAGATGTGCCAGAGCCAGGTGAGTGGCATTGTGTGCACTAAGACACTGTGCTGTGCCACTGTTGGCCGAGCCTGGGGTCACCCTTGTGAGGAATGCCCTGCTCAAACACAGCCCTGCCGCAGAGGCTTCATTCCCAACATTCGTACCGGAGCATGCCAAGGTCAGCATTTATTACATTTACCATTTACCATTCAGCTGTTATAGGCTAATCTATTCAGTTAAATGTGGGTGGTGTCATATTGTACACCTCATTTAGTTAGACTATACTATAATGAAGAATTACAAGATTAATTACAGAAATTACAGGGCATCACACACGCACACAGACACATTTTTGCACTTTCATTCGTACCTAGGTGCAATTTAGGGTTGTCAGATTGTCTAAATGTTTGACTTGGGAAATAAGAGAAGAAAATCCATGTGGCCACATGTGACAACCTGCAAAACTTCACATAGACAGTAAAAGTAGCACAACTCTCACTTTTGACACCATGCTCTTTACATAGAGAAGGTTTTTTTTTAGGACAGAAAGCACAAGATTTTCCAGTATTTTTAGTATTTTTGAAACAGGATAAACTTATATAGTATGGGCAAAATTCTTCATTCTTTACCTGATTTGAGATGAGTGGAATTCCTGTGTGGCCTGCACTCAAAGCAAAAGCACAGGCTAGGCTTTGTGACTCCCCTGTGATTGTGCACAACTGGAGGAGGCAGCATGTTGGAGCAAGGCTTAAGCTTCAGTCAGATCCTCTGTTGTGCTGGAATGAAGAGGGAGTATTCACTGAAGTCACCCCACACACAGCACCGGATACAGAACAATCACTTGATTTGTCTAATTTTTGCCTTCTAAGTGTCTGCCTTCATGCAGGGATCAGAATGAAACAAACTTTTAGACATTGTGAGTTTCCATATGTGTCTATCATGCTTCCAAAGATTGCCTTCAATGAAATGCGTGGACCTTTGATACCCCCCATATACATCTTGGCTTGGGTTTCAAAGAGGATGCTCTGCATACTGTAACAATTTAGTTTATGCTCTACTGCATCCACTGAGATGCTTTTTTCCTTTGCCAAGTTTCAACACCAACACTGGCACCACAGGCTCATCTGGAATAACTTTGTTTGACCTGCATTACACTCAAAAGGGTTAAAACCAGCTAAAAAAAAAAAGCGCTTTCAGACTCTGTGCATGTTTTAATGCAGGGGTTCTCAACCTTTTGCAAGCTGGGCCCCCCAAAGCAGGTTCATTGCAGTTGCCCCCCCCCCCCCCCCCACACACACACACACCACCTTGCATAGATAGATAGATAGATAGATAGATAGATAGATAGATAGATAGATAGATAGATAGATATTATTATTATTATTATTATTATTATTATTATTATTATTATTATTATTATTATTATTATTGGTAGGCCTATTATCATTACTAGGCTATTGCTATAATTGGGAATTGGCACCAGACCTCTGATATTAATTTATGCTTTATTATTGTTATTATTACTAGTATTACTATTATTATAATATTACTATTATTACTATTATTATCACCTGTATTTCCGCGCTCACTATCGACAAACCAGTCCAAACACATTTTAATTTTTATTCAGGAGTTATGTATATACAAAACGATAACTTTTGATGACAGTAGTTTAGTGATAAAAAAACTGAACAATTTTTTTTTTCAGATTTTATTTTTTCCCTCCCATCCTGTAGCCTACTCGCGCCCACCCGCGTTAGTGTCGGTGCCCACTGGTTGAGAACCGCAGTTTTAATGTATTATATAATATAATTACTTAAATAGGCTCAACTTAATCACCTTATATTCCATTTCTGTTAAATCCCCAAAAGCATCTAGATGTACTAACTTCACTGATTAAATCTGATTTGTGAGCTTCATCATTGCAAAATAATTCTGATTAATGAGCTATAGATCCTGCTATATCGTGCCACTCTGATTATTTTGCTGTGAGAAACACTTTTGGTGAGACATGATGGCGCTACTATCTCACAGATTTGTCTCTTGAAAACTCATATATAGTTTGAATAGTTTGACGTGAAAGAAAAACTGCACCCCAGGTGATTAAATGCAACAAGCTTCTAAAATTGTGCTGATGAACTCTAAAGATTACATGTCAGTTAATACTAATAAATGTCAACAAAAAAATTAATAGCATGTTGCTCTTGCTGTGTAATATATTCAAGCTAAGAAATTAGGTTGAGCACTAAGTATGACAAGAAATCTTTTAGAATGGTTAGCTCACAAGTAACACAACCAAAAAAGTTCACCAATTGTGGAGAAATCACAAGTTTGAATCCATCTACAGCCATCTGTTGTCAGGAGACAAAAGAACAAAATGAACCATGTTCTTTGGGTAGGATGCAAGGCATACTATCTCCTCTGTGATCACAGTGGCCTTATGTATCTTTGCCATCCCTGGTTGGTACAATATATGTTGGAAAGAGGAGAGCTGACTGGTGGGTAAGAAATGGCAAATGGATAAATAGGTGGAAAACAGCTCAAAAAGGATGGGGTCAAGTTCACCGATGTTAGAAATATATACTTGTTTGTTTTTCTTGGTGTCTCTTTGCATTAGCCTGTCTATTCATCCATCCATCCATCCATCTATCCATCCATCACACTGTCTGTCAACAATTTTACATGTTACATGCTTTTCATGTTAAAAGGTTCCAGGTTTTGTAGGTTTGGAGGAGACTTAAATTGCTGTTAACACTAGGAGATATTTTTAGCTAATTTTCTCAGCTAAGAACCAACAAAATATATTCACATTTACCAGACATCATTATACAGAGTGACTTACATTTTTATTTCAGTTTATACAATGGAGAAATTGAGGGTTAAGGGCCTTGCTCACAGGCCCAGCAGTGGCAACTTGTACTGGGGATTCAAACTCATAATCTTCTGATCAGTAGTCCAACAGTAACCTTAACCACGCTTAGATACCCTAAGACACACACACACACACACACACACATATATATATATATATATATATATATATATATATATATATATATAGTATATATATATATATATATATATATATATATATATATATGTATATATATATATATATATATAGAATAGATAGATAGATAGATAGATAGATAGATAGATAGATAGATATGTATATTATATGATGATTACATGATTGCTACAAGTATTTTAGTTTTATTTCCACTATAATCCTTTATATGACTAGCACATTATTGCATTAGTACTATTGAGTAGTACTTTTACACTGTCTGATTATAATTCTTTGTACAGATGTTGATGAATGCCAGGCTGTACCAGGTTTGTGCCAAGGAGGAAACTGCATTAACACTGTGGGCTCTTATGAGTGCAAATGCCCTGCTGGGCATCGCCTGAATGATGGCACCAATAAGTGTGAGGGTAAGCAAATATGGATTCTTCACTGGGTTTCTTGTGTTGCAATTAACAGCAATTGAGCAATTAAGAGACAAGTGCAAGTGAAACCTAAACCCAAAGTCCATGAATTAAAAACATGCAGAAGGGAGACAAGGTAACAACTTAAATGTAACATGAGTAGGAGACAAAATAACTATGACAAAATCTAGACAAAAGATGCTACACAAAACATGGATTAATAATCCATAACTGTGGATTAGGTGCAGTCATGTGGCATGTGTCATATTTGGCATATTTGTAATATATTTATTATATTTTTATTTAGATTATAAATTGTTGGCATTAAGATGATTACAGCTAAGAGTTCAGGTAACGAACATGACTGTAATAGCATAGTATGGATGATAGTTTTTGTTTTATTGAAGTCACAGAAACAATGTGTTTACCTGTTACAAACCAGAGGATGTTATTTTTTAATTACCCTCATAATAGCCTCATTATACCCTCCATACCCTCATTATATGATAATACAATAGTATATTTACTAGTTTTTATGGCATGCTTTGTAATAACAAGTCACAAACGAATATAAATAAATAAATGTACAAATGCAAATATGAGGTTTATTTTACACACTATGTATGGTCATTACAGCTGAATGAGTTTCACCATAAGTGGACTGAGTGAAATTTGTTTTGTGTTCTTCTTTTGGTCAATGCCTCATGTGAATGCTACTTAGTTGTAGTTTACTCCACAGTGACCACAGTTCACTTGACAGAGATAAATGTAAGGGTTCACTTCACTCCACTGCCAGTTTTCTATTCGTGCTAGTTCACAAACTCTCTCAAGTCTCCTAACTAGAAAAAGGTTTATTAGATTTTCACGCTACCAAAACACTTCTTTGTGCTGATTGATTTGACATAAACATTATTCAATCCCACACAAATGACACAACAATGAAAATGAAAGTAAAGCCTTGTAAAGGTTTCCTCTTACAAAAAAAGGCTAATTAGATAATGACTAATATCTTTCTCAACTTCAAAAAAATAAAAAGACAGCAATATTATGTTTTATTTGTAATCTGCAACAGGTTATTTGGTGTAGTTGTTTTAAACAGTGACAAATTATTTCACCATCTGTTAATATTGCCGGAGACTTAAGATATATATACAACGGTTCTTGAATATGAATAAAGCTTCTTCATTTTATTATTTTATGCTTTTCTTAGAAAATATTACTTCATATTTTTCTTTAAAAAGTTCAATTACAGTACAAATGCACCAGTAATTTAGTCATTCAAAAAAAGTAGATGAGCTGCCACTGACAAACATCTGCCAGGAATATGTAGCTCTCATAATACCAATGTAAGTATTTTATAAATATACATGTTGTTAAATACACATATTCTGATTCCAATCTCATCAAGAATTGTGCAGCCTTTATCACAATTCAGGAATTTCTCCTCTTCAATTCCACCCAGATGTGAACGAATGCACCACAATTCCACATGTGTGTGATGGAGGACAGTGCACCAACTCAGTTGGCAGTTTCTCCTGTGTATGTCCATCTGGATTTTTGCTCTCTGCAGACAAGACTCGATGCTTTGGTGAGATTAACCTCCTCCAAGAGAAATGTAGTGTTTGCATGTGCACACTCTCACACCCTGTCAATTTCAAAAGTACACAGTGACTCGGAATGTCTCGGACTGACTAGACAGATGCCATGTAGTGTGAGAGTACAAAATGCAAAGCTTTAATCGAATGCCATGAAGAAAATTATACAGTGTCAGTGACTGGACCTCAACCTGTAATTATGACTCCAAACATTTCCTCATGCCAGCCTAAAGACATAAGTCATAAGAGACTTCATTACTGTATGGGAAATCAAACCATATTAATAGTCCCTCTTATAGCAAGTCATTTTCCTCTGAGACATGGGTGAAAAATGCAAACTAAACTATGTGCTAGTGTTGTTCTCACTTAAAAGGCATCTGAACTACAAGATACTGTAGATGCAGGCAGGATAATATCCCCTTAGACTTATTCAGTGTGTATTATTGGTGGAAGTGTACTGTAGGGCATACAAGGATAACAAGATAAGTCATTTTGGGTATGTGTATGGGTTTGTGAATTATTTCTGTTTTGAACCTTAAACTTGTGACAGTTTTTAGAACACATGCAGCTTCTGAAGAGCTCATCCATTCAAGGAATTTTGTCTAAAACAATATGTTCCAGCTGCCTAAAGGCATGTGGACAAAAACTAGCAGTTAAAGCATTTGGAGCTTGATGTTGTTGATGCATGTTGCAGATTACATAGACATTTGTACTGTATACTGTACAAATATTATTTGACCTCCTCATTTTTACTAATTGTTAATTCTTCCCAGCAGTTGGTGTACATTTTGTAATATATAGACAAAACTGAAAGAATTGACCAAGTAAACTCCTTGTAAAAACATTTAAAAAACTGAAATTGAGTATTGTATGAAGTTTGCATGAATGTCATTTTTTTCTTGTAAATAATGCAGGAAGTGCAGCTGCCTTCCTCCCTGTAGCTATTAGAGTGGGCTTTGCACCTCAGTACTTGTGTGTATGTTATACTTGTACTTGATATGGATGTGTGCTGTGACGAAGAGCAAAATCGGATAAACAAAGAGGCAGTGGAAAAACAGAAGGAGAGCTGATTGTACCAGCATATTGTAGGGGTTACATGTATTGCTCGCAGTGCATTTCTGTCCCTTAAGAATTTCTGAAAGACTTTAGCTTTGTATTTTTTACATCTTGTGTAAATGAACAGCTTTAAATCTGAACTGAAAAGTATTCTTTTACTGCACCTTTCAGTTCGCTCTCTTGGATTAAAAATTGAACCTAAAAATACTCTGCTAAATTTAGATATTGATGTCATAATGCACCTGGAAAAAATATCCATTAAGATCTATTAATATACAGTACAGTATGTGAACAGTAATAACACTATTTACACAACTCACTTTTACGAGCAAATTTATATTAGACATTAGGCCTGCTTTGCTTGCTCCTACTTTTTAGTTGTTGTTTTTTTTTTTTAAATATTGTGGCTTTGCCAAGGTATATTAATTAAGGAGTAACACATGAGGGAGTGATGTTAAGATAATAATTACTTCTCTCATAGTGAGTGACTGGTGAGTGACTGGTAATGTGAAGTGATGTGATGTGATGTAATGTATCTTAATCAACAACCTTCTGACCAAACATAATTGATACAATAGCAGTACTGTGGTGTAAATAATCATAATATTTTGCCATTTTAGTAAGAATTAGGTAATGAACACTGTATTTGTGTGTGTGTGTGTGTGTGTGTGTGTGTGTGTGTGTGTGTGTGTGTGTGTGTGTGTGTGTGTTTAAGGCCAGCACACAGGTTCCTGTTTTGCAGCTGTGGTGAGTGGGCGATGTGCTCAGGAGATGTCTGAGCACTACACTAAAGCGCAGTGCTGTTGTGACAGAGGCCACTGCTGGGCCCGAGGGACAGTGCCAGTGATATGTCCAAGCCGGAGATCTGGTAAGCTCTCTCCCTTTTGCATCTCTTAAGTGTTTGAAGAGCAATAGGAATTTTGACATTAAAATTGTAAAAGGTCATCATGGATGGATGATCATGCTCATGACTTGACTTGACTTTCATGACTTGAAATACACAGTCTGTAAATAGAGAACCTTTCTGTTTTTTTTTTTTCCCATTTTATTTTCACTTTAAAAAGCCGGTTTTGTTCCTGCATAAATAAGTAAATAGAAGAAAATCTCAATAAAAGCATGTGCAGAAGATAATGTGATAGCTCAGTGGTTAAGGTGTTCGACTATTGATCGGAAGGTCATTGGTTCGAATCCCAGGTCCACCAAGTTTCCACTGCAGGGCCCCTGAGCAAGGCCCTTAACCCTCATTTGCTCAGGTGTATAAACGGAAATAAAAAATGTAAGTCACTCTGGATAAGAGTGTCTGCTAAATTCTGCAAATGATTATTAAATAATGTGTCATACATAAGAAATACATTATTTAGAACTATGAAATGGTGGGGGCACGGTGGCTTAGTGGTTAGCACGTTCGCCTCACACCTCCAGGGTTGGGGGTTCGATTCCCGCCTCCACCTTGTGTGTGTGGAGTTTGCATGTTCTCCCCGTGCCTCGGGGGTTTCCTCCGGGTACTCCGGTTTCCTCCCCCGGTCCAAAGACATGCATGGAAGGTTGATTGGCATCTCTGGAAAATTGTCCTTAGTGTGTGATTGCGTGAGTGAATGAGAGTGTGTGTGTGCCCTGCGATGGGTTGGCACTCCGTCAAGGGTGTATGCCCGATGACGCCTGAGATAGGCACAGGCTCCCCGTGACCCGAGGTAGTTCGGATAAGCGGTAGAAAATGAGTGAGTGAGAGTGAGTGATATGGCATACCAGTGTTTGTGCTACCTTCAATCATAGGGACTGGATCTTTTTGTATCTCTTAGATGAATTCCAAAAGATGTGTTTAGAGGGAGGTTATCCAGATGTGGAACCTGGCTTCAGAGCGGACAGAGTTCCTCAGCAGCCCTATGGACCTGATGGCCTACCACATTATCCAACGAATGGGAATGGTCATATTTATCCAGAGCTTCCACAAATCCCGCAAATCCCACAGATCCCTCAAATCCCCCAGATCCCCCAAATCCCTCATATTCCCATTAATGGACATGGTAATGGCAATGGACAAAGACCACAAGGACCTGTTGGTGAGTTAAAGATTTCAAAACAAAAGTATGAATTAAGTACAAAAACATCAAAAACCTGTATTTTTGTGTAGGCTTCACAGGAATATACATTAACAGGCTGTATGTTTATTTTCCAGTTAGTTTAAATCAGACCACAAACAAATGCCTGCTGATGCCTAACTTATGTCTTAATGGCCGCTGTATCCCAGTGGGGTTTGGTCATCGTTGTGAATGTAATATTGGCTACCAAGTGGACAGCCAAAAGGAGTGCTCAGGTAATTACTGTAAAACTCAGTTAAGATGTTGGAGGATATATGGAGAATATTTTGCAATTAGCACAGCAATAACAAGATATACGTAATAGTTTATCCTGTCCCAGAGGTAGACATCTTAACAAAACATTCAAACCAAGTTGATGACTGCACTTCTACATTTCTAAATTAATGAAATATTTTAGTGCAATATCATGTTCTATGTGTATTTTATAGATATAAATGAATGTGCTTCTGACCCATGCACAAATGGAGACTGTGTGAACACTGCTGGCTCTTACTATTGCAAGTGCCATACAGGCTTTCACAGGCCTCCAGGCAAGCAGGCCTGCATTGGTGAGTCTTAAATAATGCAGCACACCTTCTAGATTAAACTGGGATGGATTAAGGCCTTTTAATTGAAAGGGTTTCAATATTCCACATCTGAAAACAAAAATCCTTAATTACATGTTACATTCACAGGGAGTAGACTTTGGCTGAGTCTTTGAAAGACTTTTTTTATGTTGCACTCAAATGAACTGAACTGAAATGTCAGATCTAGTGCTTATCTGTTTATAATTATAAAATGAATATCAAAGCAAAACTATCCAAACACTAATTTAGAAATACTCAAAAACAATTGGTGTTTTATACCAATCCTCAGAGCACTTTGGTAGCTATTCATGTCTGAAGCTTGGTGTTGTGTGCTTTGTGACAGACACTGACGAATGCCTGCATAACGGTGTGCTTTGTCAGCACGGCCGCTGTCTGAACATGGCAGGTAGTTTCCGGTGCATCTGCAATGCAGGCTTCCAGCTAACACCAGATGGCAGGAACTGTATGGGTAAGACTTGAAATCAACAGTGTGCCCACACGAGTGTCTGCAGTGTGTTAGAGAGTGGAATAAAATAATCATACACTCTGATTTTACTGTATCACTAACGATTCTGTCATACCAATATCACCCAAATCTTATGACTGCATCTGGTCATCATTTACCTGTGTGTCATTGGTTGGTTAACATTCCTCATCTACTTAAAAACTACTTTTTTGATGTTCTTTTACATGCAGACCATGATGAATGTTCCATAACAAACATGTGTTTGAATGGCATGTGCATCAATGAAGATGGCAGCTTTAAATGTGTGTGCAAACCTGGTTTCACACTTGCCTCAAGCGGTCGCTATTGCACAGGTGTGTCTTGTTGTATACATCTGGAACACACTTTCATTTCTATCTTTTTTCTCTTCTATCTTAAATTTCTGACAATGAAGGTGCAAAAGTTCTCTCATCAAACTTGGTTATCGGATGTGTTTTTTGTTTGTTTGTGAGAGTGTTTGTATTTACTAACATGTGTGTTTATTCTCATAGATATTGATGAGTGCTTGAACCCTGGTACCTGTATAAATGGGCGGTGTATAAATACAGAAGGTTCTTACAGGTGTGAGTGCTTGGCAGGACTGACTGTTGGACCTGACGGACGCTCATGTGTGGGTAAGGAAAATGAAAACACATTTATACCCACACTCGAGTACAAGTATAAAAAATATACTTGGGTTTGACAGCATGGAAGCTATAAGTATTCCACAAGAAAATATTGATTCATCCAGGTTACCATTAGATACAGCCTCGACAAGTGACATACTCATTAGACCAACATTACACAGCTCCTGGTTGCTACAAAAAGGATGATGCTATTAACACTATTAAGACGCATACACCCTGTTGCTTACTCAAGCCTATTTTTTCCTCTTAACAAATGGTGGTGTCAACAACCTGTTTGAAATCTAGGCTGAAAACTGAGCCAAGGCTTTTTATTGGCTGACTGCCTTGGGTAGCCTTTTACTGTATGACTCATGTGTAACTCTCGTTATATGAAGACATTCGTAGGATCCTGATTCTTGGGAAGACAATCGAGGAAACAGCTTAATACAATTACCCTTTTAATAGATTCACGAATGCATTAAGACAAAATGAATGAAGACGGAGCAACCTATTATTAGTGTTTAAATGTGTTATTCATTTAGTGTGTGTGCCTCTGGGTTAATAAGTGCAATGTTTCATTTTAGTATGAATACTAAATAATACAGTAATACATCATTGCATTATTGCATACACAAAACAAAACAGACTTTAGATAGGTTCATGGCATCTTAAGTACCATCTTTGTAACCTAGTGAACCAGTGTTAATGTATTGATCGATAGAGACAATAAATGCACTTTTGTACATGACTTTGGATAAGGATGTCTGCCAAATGCCAGAAATGTAAATGTATTTGTGTGTGTGTATATATACAGTATATATTGTATTCAGTGAATTGCAGTTTGGAGTTGTGCAGTGCTTCAATGAGATAACTACACCCTCTAAATCACAATACTTTAAACTCAGATTGCACATTAATACACACTATTAAATGCACTGAAACATCTATATTTACAATATTTTTTAAAAATGTTTTCTTTATCAGACTTAGTATGTTGATTTTTGGCTGTATTGCTTAATCTTTTCATTATCAGACACACATATGCGCAGCACCTGCTATGGAGCTATTAAAAAGGGTGTGTGTGTCCACCCTTTCCATGGAGCAGTCACCAAATCAGTGTGCTGCTGTGCTAGCACAGACTATAGCTTTGGGGAGCCCTGCCAACTGTGTCCTGCCCTGAATTCAGGTAAATTTTTTCCTAAATTACCCAAAAAACCATACACGGTTTATTATTTACATTTTTTTCTGAGCATGTAATGCTATTGGTCTATTTTCTATTTAGCAAGATCATCCTGCTTGGAAACATTAACTGGAATTAACATTGTCGCTGAACTCAAGCCATCTGGAGATCTCTCTAGTGCTGATATGTCTATAATGATATCGGGAAACCAGATCACACACAATCATAACGTAGTCTAAATATTTAGTGAAAGTTTGTATGAATGCCTGCTGAACTCAGCCCTTTATTCAATCGCTGTGTAGTTCTGTTGTTCCCCTCTTCAGAAACAAGTTCACCTTTTATTATACTTCAGGCTTTATAGATGTACATGTGTCTAACCCGTTTTGCCGTTTAAACTCACTACACTTAATAGAGAACTTGCAGGCAAGATTTTGTAAACTCAACAATGTAAAATGTAACTTTATCTACATACAGATTCTTGAGAATCATCGTCATAGTTATCTCTTTCTCCTGTTATACAGATGTGTAGCTGTTCATGTCTGAGCCTGGGATCCTCGTGTAGCTTATCGGTTATGTTTATCCTCTACATAATAAAATAAAACTTGTGCTGTGGGTAGTTTGAAAATCCTGTTTCGTCAATCTTGTACGAAATTTTAGATAAAAATGCATGCTTTCTTTTTCGCCTGGAAAGGACTTGTAATTTCTTAACCCGATGCCTTGAATTTTAAACAGTTATCAATGGTTATTTTGTGCAATACATGGTTTACAGTTTAATAGTTTATCATTTTATTGAACATGATAAATATACTGTATATGAAGGCAAATAACACCACTAAGGGGAATAACTATGGTATAATTTGGACATACAGTATGAAGCTATTTGTGCTTTGTGTAAGTAAGCTTGCATGTGTGTTGAGTGTACACCATGTGCGAATGCATTGACACTTTCTTTTTTTACTGTTAGCATGGTGTGTTCTCCTTGTGTTTGCTTGGATTTTCTTTGAGTTTTTTACTGAGGACCAAATAATATTTTCTTTCTCTTTTTATCTAGCGGAATTCAACGCTTTGTGTCAAAGTGGGATTGGATTTTCAGTTGATGGAACGGGTAATTTTTACTGCTGTAACATAGAATTGTACAGTATGGATTGGCTTGGTCCAAGTAATTTTGCAGCTGCTGTTTCACCCACAGACATTAATGAGTGTGCACTGGATCCTGATATCTGCTCAAACGGAGTATGTGAGAATCTAAGAGGAGGCTACCGCTGTATCTGCAACACAGGCTATGAGACTGACCAGAGCGGCCGGGCCTGTTTAGGTAAGCAGGCATAATTTATTATTATCATCTGATCATATTGTATTCATTTGTTATTAGCTTTCATAAACATCCACTGTGTAGTGTGTAGATTTCAGAAACACTGTACTATTTGCCATGTCTGAATGATATGTCAATGAGAAATTTGCTTTGTAATTTGATTTGCCTTTTACAGATTTATTACTGGTAAATTTAAAGCGCTTACTGTTAGTTTGATATTGTATATGATTTCAAATTTGTATTTACATTTTTGTGACAATAATAGAAAGAAATGTCTAAGCAATATATAAATACTCGTCATCTGCTTATCTGCGTTTCTGCATTCCTCATCTTTGTATCTTAGGCAAAATTTCTCCTTTCAGATCCCTTATTTGCACAACATCATTTTTCAGTGCTTAAGGAGTGGATCTGCTGGTTTTGTTCTCTCTTTTATGGTTTTAAGAATTTCATTTTTAGAGTATGATTTCAGATCAATGCATTTACTTCTGGTCTAGTTGATTTGCCTACAGTACAGTAGTTCTCTGTCTGTCTTGATTATTAATTCATCATTAATTCTCTTTGCAGATGTTGATGAATGCCTGGTGAACAGACTGCTCTGTGATAATGGATTATGCAGGAACATTCCAGGTAGCTACACCTGTACATGTCCCCCGGGTTATGTTTTCAGACAAGACACAGATACATGCGAAGGTAAGCTTAAGAGGACACCTGGTGTTGAGCAGTTTCTAAACCTAGAAACATAATCTGAAAACTTTGCTGTGTTTTAGATTATACATATGTGTATGTATATATATATATATATATATATATATATATATATATATATATATATATATATATACATATATACATATATATATATATATATATATATATATATATATATATATATATATATATATATATATATATATATATATATATATATTACAATAAGGACCGGTCTTAAATTGATGTTTATGAGAAACCTTCCTGTGACCGGTTTTACTGTATGATAACAGTGCTAGACAAGAGTCTGACTCTCCCTGCAGGAAGACCGTTACTTCTATTTTCAGTTGACTCTTAATAAACTTCCCAGACGTTTAAAATATCTTTGCCATAATCATTGCATACATGTACATGCTGCTTTTTGGCTTAATCTGCATCACTGTCAGAGCACTTATTGTAGCACTTATTAGGGCTGTACTGTATACCTTTTTGCAATTGCTATCAATTCAAATAATTTAATTTTATTTGCATATCACATTAACAATAGACACTAGCACAATATAGTTTCCTCCTAATGAGCCAGGGTTGATAGTAGGAAAAACTGTCTGAGATGACAAGGAACCAGAGTCAAAATGGAACTCCTGGTGACACCAGAAAGATCATACAGTGTACAGTTGTAGAGGAGTAAGTTTCAGATGGTGTTAAATGTGTTCAGAAGATGGTCAGCATGAAGGTATTGTGAATAGACATCCTTGGATGAGCACAGGACAATTTTTATAATTTTCTTCTGTACAAATCTACAGAATATCAATGAGATTATACATTGAAGGATATGCTTGCATAAACTCTAAACTCGTAAACTGCACCATCAACAGCAGCAGAAGGTGAGCATTAGAATGATGCAAGCCAGTACTGATGGCAAGAGAAGTCAAAGCAGTGGACATGTGTTGGCATAAGCAGTACTAGCACGTACAGTATCATAGAAACCTGGAATATGCAGATGAGCATTCTTCCAAACCACAATTGTTTGTAATGTGTTTTTGAGCAAGCTCTTTTTCTAAAAAAGAGTAGCATGGGGTATCAACCCTGGCTCTGTACACAATATCCTGTTCTTTACTAAGTAATAAATTAGTTTGGGGACTTTATGTTGCTGGCTTGTATTCCACTGGAGCTCAGGCTTTGTCTAACTGTCACCAGCTGGAGGCAAACGGATGCTTGTGTAGAGGCAGCATGAGTAGGTTTTGGCAGGTATACTGGAGCCACAGGCAGAACAGCTGCATAGAATTTAGGATGAGATGAGTAAGTGCTTGGTAGCCACACAAATATGCATCCATGCATATTTCTAGTGGCTGTAATAGATTAAGCATTTCTCCTGAAACATACACAGCACAGCACCTCTTTAAATTTGACAATAACATATTCTTTATTTTGCCACTGCTACCTTACCACTAACCATAAATCTAGTTCAAGATTTTTTTGCTCAACTTGCTCTCAACTGACACACACACACACAGAGAGAGAGAGAGAGAGAGAGAGAGAGAGACTAAAATAACAACAGATAAAGATGTTGTGACATTCTCCAGATAATGACAGTGACTGTTTCATTCTGGAATGGAGTGTCTCAGTCTTTCCAGTAATGTGCAGCACTGTGATTGGATTTAATGCCTGTCCTAGTGTTTATACTTTCTGTGTAGAAACTGTAAACTACACTCATCGAGCACTTTATTAGGAACACTATACTATACTGGCTGGGGCCTCTCTTTGCAATCAAAACAGATGCAGATCATCATGGCATGGATTCCACAAGATGTTGGAATCATTTCTTTGAGAATCTGGTCTATGTTGAAATAAATTTAGTTTATCATGCAGTTCCTGCAAATTTTCAGGTGCACACATAATCACCTAATTGACTCTATCCCAAATGTGTCCTATTGGATTCTGCATTGGTGAATGGATCCTACTGAAAAACACTTAGCTCGCTGTAATGTTTATTTAAAACCAAGATGAATTTTGCTTTGAGACATTATCATGCAGAAAGGAGCCGTTAGAAGATGGATAAATTGTGGTCATGATGGGATGATGGGTCAGAAACAATACTCAAATAGTTTGTGACATTCAGGTGATTGGTTAGTATTAATGAGTCTAATGTGTGCCAAGAAAAAACATTCCCCACAACCATTCCACAACCTCTACCTCCCTGAGCTGTTGACACAAGTCCATGGGCTCATGTTATTGCTGTCAAAATCTGATCTGTGTGCCTCAGCAGATATTATGATTCATCAGGTCAGGCAATGTTTTTCCAGTCTTCAGCTGTCCAGTTTTGGTTAGTCTGTGCCCACTACAGCTTTCTGTTCTTGGCTGACAGAAGTGAATCCACCTTAAGGGTCAACATGTTATACATTCTGACATGCTTGTGTTTCATCACAGTTGTACAGAGTGGTTATATGAGTTACTCTAGCTTTTCTGTCAGCTCAAACCAATCTGGCCTCTCTCGTTAGCAAGGTGTATCTGTCTGCAGAGCTGCAGCTCACTGGATGTTTTTCTTTATTGTGCCATTCTTACTAAACCCTAGAGACTGTTGTCCTTGAAAATCCCAAATCAGCAATTATAGAAATACAGTACTCAAACCAGCCTGTGTGGCAATAGCAGTCATTCCAAAACCATTTAATAGTTGATGTGAACATTATCTAAAGCCACTGGTCCATATCGCCATGATCTTATGCATTGTAATGCTGTCATGCATTTCGATAATTACGTAAAACTGTACTGTACTGTAAGTGTACAAATGTTCCTAATAAAGTTCTCACTAAGTGTATAACTCCATAATACAAGATTGTTTAACATTTTAACCAAGATATCGCTTTACATTTAAATAAAAAAATATATATGTAAACATATACTGAAGCTTTTTGAGTCAAGAATAATAGAGCTGAGCTAAGGGGCTCTCTGCAAATGTCTGTGTAATGTTCTTATTTTTGTTTCAGATCTGAATGAATGTGAGAGCAGTCCATGTATTAATGGAGTGTGTAAGAACAATGCAGGTTCTTTCTCATGTGTATGCTCTCCTGGCAGTGTACTTGATCGGACTGGCCTAATATGCATCGGTAATTGATTACAGATGTGCATACACACATAAAACACAACAAGCTTATACTATTGTTGTCTTGAATTATTGAAATGGTTCTATTCATGCTTTTAAGATTCAGTTCTGATGTTGTCTAACTATTTATCATCCCCATAAATCCCTGTCCTGGCTTATTATTCAGTTCTACATTTCCTTTGGCAACTACTTTATTAAATTATTCAGTATTTACACTGGAGCTAAATGGAAAGGTATGTAGTTAAGTGTCAAGATATGCCAACAGGTCCTGGAAGTTTACATAGCTAATACTGTTTTGTTTGAACTGAATGAGTGTTTTTCTTAAAATATGTAAAAATAAATAGCCATATATATATATATATATATGTACATATATATTTTTTTTTTTAAATAAATGGTGTTTTTTTATGAGCAAACCTGTGAGTGGTTCTGACAGACTCTCTGAAGGCGACATGCTGGATGATCATCCAAGAAGGCCGCTGTGAGATGAATATAAATGGTGCCACTTTGAGATCCGAGTGCTGTGCCACACTGGGAGCTGCATGGGGAAGTCCCTGTGAGCCCTGTGAGAAGGGTACGTCAACCACTATGGCAATAACATCACTTAAATCAATCTGCAATCTATCCTCAGTTGAGACTGTGTTAACGTGATTTAGATACCCTCTATTATCCTGGTTATGTATGAATGTTTGTTATCTCCAAGCAAGCATTTAAATAGTCTCAAACCATAGTACTGTAAAAGAATATATTTGGAATTAATTTCCTGTGGTAATGAGATTTATATAGCTGGAAAAAAAAACGATTATGTCATACAATGAACCAGAAAGAATGCAAACTGACAAGTCCTTGGCCTGGGTTTAGTCAGAAATGTTGGCACTGCTGTTTATGATTGAAATGGATGCCATCACTGACTGCTGTTGTGAAAATCTGGATCTCAGTTTTCCATCCTGTGTGGCCTGACAAATGTTTTCCTAAAGTGTGTTTTCCTGCATCTGTCATTAACGCTTTTGAATTCACTTCATACTATAGCCTTAGGGTTTTACTGTTGTTGTATATTCTGTCAGTGATAACAGCACAGCGATGCTCGAACCTACCCAAAATACCTTCTTAGCTAGAGCAGTGAAAACAACAGTGCAGTTGCTACAAGTTTATCTATTCCCATAGCACATCAATCCATACAATTATTCCAGTTTTTTCTTAGTATAAATTCACATGATTTTATTCTGGCATCAGCCCGCTGTGTTGTGTAAAGTTTCCTTACTTTATTGATGTCTTTCTAAAATTCTATAGTCCCAGATCTTGTCTGTCAAAGAGGCTTCACACGACCAAAAGGGACCATTTGTGAAGGTAAAAGCACAAAAATCCATATTTTCTGTCAGATATTATTAGCTCATTGTAAAATCTTATTAACATTGTAAAATCTTATTCACTAACTTCTAATAAATATTGAATATACAGTAACTAGAGGTAAGCAAACAGAATATTGATGGGTGGAAGGGGTAGAATTTTATTCTACAGTTCCTTTATTTATTTATTATGAAGAATCTGGAAAGATGTATAATTATTAAAAAATTATAATTATATTATAATTATGAAAAATATTTAATTTGTCTGATTTAGATGTTAACGAATGTGAGGTGTTTCCTGGTGTTTGTCTGAATGGACGGTGTGTAAACACACAAGGATCTTTTAAGTGCCAGTGTCCTGAAGGACTGACACTGGATGGCACAGGACGCCTCTGTATCGGTGAGTCAACTAGAAACCCTGCACACTAAGATGATGATGGTGATCTACCAAGGGCACATAACTTTAAACTTTAAGTGCGGAGATGAACCCTGCAGTAAAATCCTTTTTAGGTAATAGTTTTGGCATTGCACTCTTCTTGTGAAGATCAATTTGTGTGCAATCTGCCATGTAAAGAGTTTTTCCAAGCCATCACACACATATGTTTAATGTATTTGTATTTCTTAATTAAAAAAGTTCAGCATGTGTGTTAAAGGATAGAGTTCCATTTCTTTTCTACATAGATATACGCTCAGAGCTTTGCTACCTGACCTATGATGAGGACATGTGTGGTCAGCCAGTGCCTGGAAGATTCAGGATGGATGTTTGCTGCTGCACAGTTGGAGCTGCCTGGGGGAAGGAGTGTGATGCATGCCCTGAGCCTGGCACACGCAATTATGAAATGCTGTGTCCCAGAGGACCTGGCTTTGCCAATCGTGGAGACATACTTACAGGCAGACCTATGTATAAAGGAAAGTCATTTACAAAGTGTTATTTCTACTACTGTTATTGGACCTTCCAAAGCTACCATCAAAGCTCAAAGTTTGGAGTGTAATGTGTAAATATACAAAGTATTTTATTGTGCCTGTTCTCTTGTTATATTTTGTTCCTAATTTCATCTTTGACAGACATTAATGAATGTAAAGTGTTCACAAGTATCTGTACACATGGAACATGCCGGAACACAATCGGGAGCTTTAGATGTCGCTGTAATAGTGGGTTTACCCTGGATATGGATGGACGTAACTGTACAGGTACCTGATGGGATTGAAGAACAAATTCCATACTTTTTACTGACAAAAAATGCAATAAATTCTATGAGATTGGGCATAAACAGATTAGTGAAGTACACAGACACTAAATAGTATTGTCACAGATTTTTTTAACTTATTGCCAGCCCTGTAAATGATGTATTGAGAAAATAACAGTACTTAGCCCATTCCTGTTGATGGATGAAATGTAAATATTTCTTGCCTTTCAAAGGAGTAATGAAACCAGTAATTCTGGAAATGACTGTTAATGTGTTTACAGTTACTACTGCTAATTATGTTAACATTAACATTTAAGCACTTAATTAAGCACTTTGACTGTTTCCTTGGTTGGCCAATGTGTCTGCATGTGTTTTGTATGTGATAATAGACATTGAGGAGTGTCAGATCTCCCCTGACCTGTGTGGACATGGGACATGTGTGAACACTCCAGGCAGTTTTGAGTGTGACTGCTTGCCAGGTTATGTGAGTGGCTTCATGATGATGAAGAACTGCATGGGTGAGCACCACAGCTATACTTATCCTCAATGAAGAAGTAAATGGCTTCCACATGTGAATTACTATTACACAGTAGGGTGCGGCTTAACAAATTTTAGTCTTACTGTGTGTGCCCAAATGTGTGCATTTGCGTGTGCAACAGATATTGATGAGTGTGAACAAAATCCTGCATTGTGTCGCGGAGGCTCCTGTGAGAACACAGAAGGTAGTTATCAATGTGTGTGTCCACCTGGTCATCAGTTATCCGAGAATGAGGAAGCTTGTGAAGGTGAGAACACAACAACCACACCCACATTATTCAGATACGCCGTACGCCAGTAATTTACGTGATTACAACTATTAGAAACACAATTGAGCTGCAATCCATTAGTTCTTGAATGTGTCATGCACTTTCATCTGATCTATGAATCAAATTGATTGACCATTAAAAAATGGCTTCCTTTGTGAATCTTACATATTATAGTGGTAGAGAGTGTGTTTAGGATATATGAACTGAAAAATGTTCATAATTCTTTAGACTCATTTTTTAGCTGTTTTATTGACCACATAGGAGATCCTGCCTATTTGGCTTTATGCTCTGTAAAGTATGTGATATGTATATATGTGTGTGGTGTATGTTCCAGATGTTAACGAGTGTGAACTAAGTGCCACTCTCTGCCCCAATGGGGAGTGTGCGAATGTGGCTGGCACTTACCACTGTACTTGTTTTTCTGGATACCAGTCAATCCCAGACAGAAAGGGGTGCACAGGTAAAGTTTCTACACTGAAGGAAAAAGCCATTAAATTATTAAAATGTTATCACTAATTCGCTACTTGTTAATAAATATTAAGATTTTGTTGCCTAAATTAGCTAAATACTTTAAAATTGTGGATAATCATCAATTTAGTACTGTTCAAAATAATTGTGGTAATTATTTAATTGTCATCATAAAGCTATTTTAGCATGTATCTTTCATTTTTACATTTTTTTGTTCTGTCAATTGTACCTTCTGATCAGATATGAACCTATCTACCACAGAATGAACTGAAGTTCCACTGCTTGTGTCATGTCTGAAGTTTTCTCCCTGTTATCTGTCTGGTGTTGCAGATATAGACGAGTGCACCATTGAGAATGGAGGCTGTGACTTCCACTGCACTAATTCAGAGGGCAGCTACACCTGCAGTTGTGGTCAGGGATATGCCCTAATGCCAGATCAGAGAACCTGCACAGGTAAGAAGAGAATCACATTGAGGAGGTGGTGAGACGGGTGTTATCCTAATTCTGATGTACACTGTTCAAGAAATAAATCTGATCTACTAGAGCAGGGTAAACACACATGTATGATTAGGAAGACAGCCACACTCATATCATGGCCAGTAAGGCTGTTTTCCTGTAGTCACCTATCCACGGTGTCTGCTTTTTTAAGTCAGCATGAAATATGGGGGCAATAACTGGCGAGTTTCAAAGCATGAGTCATAGTATGGGAATGCAAAGGTTGAAATAGGTGCATCCATGAATATTGTCAGTTGAAACACACACACACATACACAAACACACACAGAGTACTAGTAGAAAGGTAAAGAGCTGCTTACCAGCTGTTGCTCGCTGTCTGTGTCTTCCTCCAGATGTGGATGAATGCGAAGAAGAGCCTGATATATGTGATGGTGGTCAGTGTACTAATGTTCCTGGAGAGTACCACTGCGATTGTTATGATGGATACATGTCGTCCATGATCACAAAGACCTGTATAGGTATGCAGATTTAAAGACATGTTTATTTACTGAATGAATAAATTAATGATAAATATGCTGTTTATGCTCATACATGTATATCATTCCACTCATTCCCAGTAATGTTCCTTGTTCCTGATTATCAAATGGAATAAAACTTCTTTCCTCATACAGTACTCTTAACATTTATGTAACGTTCTATTGCCATTTACTGTACATTCCTTTGTTACATACTCTCAGCACATTCATCTGTCTACAATAATGTGGCTGTTGAGTAGTGGGTCTTATGACCATCTGTCAGCCATATTTAGCCAGGGCTTCATTTTTCTGCTAAGAGTTTTTACATGGGGCTTGGAGGAGGATCACTGCATGCTTGTGTGATATCTCCAGATGTGAACGAGTGTGAGCTTAATGCCAACATCTGCATGTTTGGAGAATGTGAAAACACCAAGGGCTCATTCATCTGCCATTGTGAGGTTGGCTACTCTGTACAGAAGGGTTCTTCAGGCTGCACAGGTGAGATGGCTTTGTTATAAAAGTAGTAGTCTGCTACCTTTGTGTGAAGGTGCTAGGTCTTAGCTCTCTTTTATTTTACTAGATGACCACACCTGGAATTATTTTACAAGTAAGATGCAAGTGGTAAATGCAGTATAAAACTACCAACAATGTATTCTTTTAATAGATTTTGATGAGTGTAAGATGAATGCCCACAACTGTGCCATACATGCAACCTGTGTCAACACCCCCGGAAGCTTCCAATGCTCCTGTAAAAAGGGATGGGTAGGCAATGGAATAGACTGTGTTGGTAAGTACTGTATAATGTCCATAATCTCTGTTTAAGAAGGTAGAAAGAGGGAGAATCTTGTTATTCAGCAATGTTAAGTGGCAATTTTACTTTACACTGAAATAAATATTCTCAAAATATTTAAATTCACAAAATATGATCATAATATGATGTTTATTGAAATATAACCATTACGGACATGGCTTTCAGTGCTGTTTCCACAAGAAAATACATAGCTGTGAGATGTCTTTTTGCCTGCAGACGTGTAATTTGCCTTGATTCATATGTTTGGCTAATTTCAGATGTGGATGAATGCACCAATCAGACCCACATGTGCAGTCCTAATGCTAAGTGTATGAATGCACCTGGCTCTTATCGCTGTGCCTGCTCAATGGGGTTTAATGGTGACGGCTTTACCTGCCTTGGTAAGAGATAAAAAAGAACAAGTGTTTACAGGATCTGACAATTTTATGTAATCTAAAGAACATTAGATTGCACTGTATTGTTATAAGTAAGTTGTAATACTGTATAAATACAATATCAGACATGAACTCATGCCACTATCTGTTTTTTTTCTGTGATGTTATTCAGACATTGATGAGTGCACAGAGAATGCTGAGCTATGTGAGAACGGCCAGTGTCTAAATATACCAGGAGGCTATCGCTGTGACTGTGAGATGGGCTTTACTTCAACCCCTGACAACAGAGCTTGCCAAGGTTGAGCATTCAACCTCTGACTTCATATTCAGCTCAATGTTTACTATATTTATGAGAGATAAAATGTGTCTCTGATCAATATACTTAAAGGTCATGCATGAATAAATTCAAAACAATTAACAACCAGGTAGAATTTGTTCTAGAAGTGTCACAATCACAGAGAAAAGTAAATAATAACACTTTCAAAAATACTTCTAAAATTATGAAGTGCAGTTTAACTGAAATAAAATTAAAATACAGATTGAAAACTGAATAAATTACAGCTAATAAGAGCATTAGAACATGTTGATGCTATAAGCCATGTTTTGCAGATATCGACGAGTGCTCCTTTCAACAACTCTGTGTGTTTGGTACATGTAAAAACCTCCCTGGCTTGTTCCTCTGCATCTGTGATGAAGGCTATGAGTTAGACCGATCAGGGGGGAACTGCACAGGTAAAATTTGCTTCAAAACACAGATAAATCTTTAAAAACCTATGAAAGATTTGCCATGTGCTCTCTAACATTGTGTTTCTGTACAGATGTTGACGAATGTTTGGACCCCATAAACTGTGTCAATGGACACTGTGTAAACATACCAGGCTCTTATGAATGTAACTGCCCTACAGACTATGAACTTAACCCAACTGGAGTTGGCTGTGTTGGTGTGTATGTCTATTTCTTTTACCATTGCTGAAGGTCAACAATTTTGATTTGTTTTTCAATGCTAATGCACAATCTTCTGTTTTAGCACTGATTTCTTTTGTCATTAATGACTTCTTTATTTTTTTCTTCCACTTTAGATCCACGTGTAGGGACCTGCTTCCTGGAGGTAGTTAACCGTGGGCGTGCTGGCCTGACCTGTAGTGTGGAGGTTGGTGTCGGAGTCAGTCGCTCATCCTGCTGCTGCTCCAAGGGCCGAGCCTGGGGAAACCCCTGTGAATTCTGTCCTCCTGTCAACTCCTGTGAGCAATCATATATTATTAAAGTATATTAGCTTATGTAATATGCTGTAAAAGGCAAAGATTAATATGGATTAATGACAAGTGACACCTTTCCTAACCATTGTGTTCTTTTTTTAGCGGACTATAACACACTGTGTCCAGGAGGAGAGGGATTTAGGCCCAACCTAATAACTATAATACTGGAGGGTAACTTTAAACACTAAAATACCACACCATATACAAATATTTTTTTTCTATCCTCACTGTGATCAATCAGAAATATTTTAGTATATGAAAATATTAAAAAAAAGTTGCATTAACCTGGTTGCATACGTGTGCACACCCTTTTATAATTGCAGTGTGTTTATAGAATGAACCAATTAAATTCAATCCCATATTCTACTTATCATATAGCTGTTTCTGTAGGATTTGCTTCACATCTTGGATTCATATAGACTTATCTAAAATGACTTAATGGCCTGATAAATTCATAAAGATGCTTCAACAAAGTATTCATTTATGGGTATGCACATTTATGCAACTTAGTTTTTGTACTTTTTTATTTGTATTTTTTCCCTAAAAATTCTGATTGATTTTGATTTAATTTTTATATGTTGTAATTTCACATTGAAATGGATTTTTCTTGATTTCATTTATTGCCTGGTTATATAATTTTTTATGATTTGTACCATACCATTAAAATATCTGTCTCCTTTTTTAGACATAGACGAGTGTCAGGAGCTTCCTGGTCTGTGCCAGGGTGGAAATTGTATAAACACCTTTGGCAGCTTCCAGTGTGACTGTCCAAATGGCTACTACCTCAATGCAGATAGTCGTATTTGTGAGGGTGAGTACTACAGATAAATGAAAAAGTTTACAAATTCAAGTATAGCAATAGGTCTGAGTAGACTCCATGCTACTGTCTACATCCTGAGCTCGAGTACAGTGCTAATACAACATAACACCTGAATTCAGATTTTTTTATGTTGTCATATGTACAGCACTTGTTGAGCTTAAAGTTTTAATTTACTAGTGATATACATAAGGAACTAAATATAGCAAATATACTTTAAATGACTTGAGAGGTGTATTAATCTAAAGAAGCTGTAATGGATACAAGGACTAATACCATAATACAGAGAATACATTTATATTTTATCTGCAGATATTGATGAGTGTTTGGTGAATCCTGAGATCTGTGGTCCCGGCACATGCTATAACACTCTGGGGAATTACACTTGTGTGTGTCCTCAGGACTACATGCAGGTTAATGGAGGCAATAAGTGCCTGGGTATGTAGAAAAAAATATGTATTGTATTTCTATTGTTATATGAAATAGCAGAGTTTACTGTTCTATTTGTTTGTTGAAATCCTCCATCCTCTATTCTAGTCTACATGAGTCTACATAACTACATGAGACTAAAGTTGTTATTTGTTTAGACATGAGGAAAAGCCTTTGCTTTCGCAACTACAATGGCACCACATGTGAGAATGAGCTGGCCTTCAACATAACACACAGCATCTGTTGTTGTGGATACAACATGGGCAAAGCCTGGAACAAACCCTGTCAGGCATGTCCCAAACCAGGCACTGGTCAGTCTGTTAAATGCACACTAGGAATGGCAGACATCTTAACAAGATGCAGGCACAAGATTGAGACTCATCTCTTTTTCTTCCTTTAGAGGGCTTTCATGTTCTTTGTGGAAACATTGCACCAGGGTTTGAAATTAGCATTGAAACTGGGAAACCAGTGGGTAAGTCTTTTGATTATTGTTGCATTTCACATCAGAGCATGTTTGTTGAATAAGTAGGACCTTACAGTTTGATTGTAACTGATTCAGATATTGATGAGTGTCAGCAGATCCCAGGGATATGTGCCAACGGTGTGTGCATCAACCATATTGGAAGTTTTCACTGTGAATGTCCAAGAGGATTCAGCTATAATGATTTGCTACTTATATGTGAAGGTTTGTAAACCATTAATACCTAAAATCAAAACAAATATAAATGTCTTGCTGTTGTTTTGTTTTAAGACAAAACTGAATCTATAATTTTAGACAACATACAAGCCTTATATTTGTAGAAGCATTAATTGTGCTGCTTAATATTTATCAAATGTACATATCTATGCTCACAGGAATGCTGTATTTTGTACATGCTCTTTATGTTTATTAAACTCGAAACATATTTTACACAGTATGTAGTAGGACAGCCATTAATGTCCTTACACCTAGAGGTGGTGAAATCGTCGAAAATTCAAAAACTGACAGCAGATGTGCAAATTTTTCTTGAAATTCATCAAATCAAAATTAACTGTGCTCTCCACTGTGAGCTCATGCATGTGAAAGAGGAGGACAGTGTTTTGCTCTATATATGTCACTGAAGGTATCAATCACAGGCACAAAAATTCAAATGAAACTGCAATTAGAAAGCACTATGCCACATACTGCAGATTGTTATTCGACTCACTCACTCTCACTCACTCATCTTCTACCGCTTATCCGAACTTCTTGGGAGCCTGTGCCTATCTCAGGCGTCATCGGGCATCAAGGCAGGATACACCCTGGATGGAGTGCCAATCCATCGCAGGGCACACACACTCTCTCATTCACTCACGCAATCACACACTACGGACAATTTTCCAGAGATGCCAATCAACCTACCATGCATGTCTTTGGACCGGGGGAGGAAACCCCCGAGGCACGGGGAGAACATGCAAACTCCACACACACAAGGCGGAGGCGGGAATCGAACCCCCAACCCTGGAGGTGTGAGGCGAACATGCTAACCACTAAGCCACCCGTTATTCGACTCATTGTCTTTATATATTTCTCTCACAATGATGTTGACTCTTTCCCTGGGGAATTGCCCTGGCAGCCATGGGATAGGCCTCAAAATGGGAGCTTGTTTGCAAAACACAAAGCTAAAAAGTCACTCCTTTTTAGCAGGAAGTGAGCTGAATCCAGCCTGGATTATGAAAACGACCGTCAGGAAATCTTAGTAATAAAAGCCATGCAAACATAACAGTAAAAATCTTTGGTGCAATAATGGTGCAATGGAAAATATTAAATTGGTTGTCCACTGTTTTGCCTTTCACCTCTGTGTGTGTGTGTGTGTGTGTGTGTACTGCAGACAATGATGAGTGTAGTGGTTCAGAGATCTTGTGCCAGAGGAATGCAGACTGTATTAACAGCCCTGGCAGCTATCGCTGTGAATGTTCAGATGGCTTCAAGCTCTCACCCATTGGAGCCTGTATAGGTGAGATGACTTCATGTCTAATGGACAGCATGCAATGCTCTTTTTCCTAATCACATGTAGTGGCACTAGACCCCATATTAATTCCACATGCTTAAAAATGTACACTTTATCTGCTGTAATCTATAGAATTTCAAGGTGCACAGTTTTTCACACTGCCAGCACCTTATTTTTGCAGTGTGTTCTCTGGTAAAGTTTGTCTAACTGTCTCTTCTGTTACACATGTGCACACAAATATTGATGGCAGATCGAAATGAGTGTTTGGAAACCCCCAACCTTTGCAGTCATGGCAAGTGTGTGGACATACAAGGTGGCTATATGTGTACATGCCATGCTGGCTTCATAGCCACCCCCAGTGGAAAGATGTGCATGGGTAAAATATATTATTAATATTAATTATATTCAAAATATTAATTATCAAAATATTAATTATGCTATGTCTATCCTAATGCTTTATAGTATAATGTGTTATAGATAGATAGATAGTTTTATTTTATAGTTTTTATTTTATTTCTAAATGTAACTTTATACTAAATCGCCAAGGACCAACATTATACTTACTGCTATAACATTTGTATGATAAGTATTTATCTGTCACTGTTATATTAATGTTCTTATTTATAATGAAAATTAATGTTAATGATTAAATGTAATAATAAAAAAGTTTTCTGTTCAGGTTTAATTTATTTTTTTGTGCTATAAACCATCTTTTTCTGGGGAGGACATTTACAGCCAAACTATTTGTCTCCTGCTGCAGACATTGATGAGTGTGTGATTCAGCCCTGTAGGAATGGCACATGTAAGAATACTGTGGGATCCTACAACTGCCTCTGCCATCCTGGCTTTGAGCTCACTCTAAATAACCAGTGCACAGGTAAGTGCCAAAACGCCATATGTCTAAATACATTCCTTCTGTAGCATTTTATGTTGGTTGTTTGTTGACTTAAGCAAAATGTTGATACTTGCTTATAGAGCATGTTTTGTTCTTTTGGGATCTGCTTTTGCTCTGTTCACATGCAGGAGAAGTTTTATCAGTTGTTATGCTGCCAAATATTTACATCAGTAAATAGTGACATTATTAAATACAGTAGCAAAATATCAATGTTCTGTGTTTCTCTGTTGTCTTTTGTTAGATATCGATGAATGTTCATCAGCATATAGTCAGCTGTGTAGGAATGGCCATTGCATTAACAGTATTGGCTCCTTCCAGTGTCTATGTGAGGATGGCTATGATCTCACCCAGGATAGGAAGAACTGTGTTGGTATGTTTGTAGGTTTTTTTACAATAAATTGTTTTTTACACCCTTTGTTATAAAATTTACAAAATGCTTTATTTATATCCCAATATAATTCTTCAACTCTCTTCACCAGATGTGAATGAGTGCATAATGCTACCTGGAATATGTGCTCCTGGAACATGCCAGAACTTGGATGGCTCTTTTCGCTGTATTTGTCCACCTGGTTACATCGTACAGAATAATCAATGTGTAGGTATGTGTCCTGATTTCATCTCAGTGATTAACATTGTTTACTGAAAATAAATCTTTGTTGTATAAATATTTGTTTGTTTTTATTCAGCCGTTAAATTCTTAAAAAGTTTGAGGAAAATTTGAGGAAAATTATTAATTTTTACTTACTCATCTGCCTAATTTTAAATAATGTACTCACCATTCTTTAAATCCCTAAAAATAATTGTTTGATGTGTTTCCATGAACATTATTAAGTGTTCTGTAATCCAAACTGGCCCTGTTGTATCCATCCTTGTAATCGGATGACTCTATCTCCGGACTCTATGAGGTCATTTAATTTGTGTAAACCTTTGTGTTTTTTTACTTTCTCAGTTTACACTCAGAAGGGAGGAGAGTTTTTTCTCTAGCAGTAAACTAAAAAGCTTTTCTTTTTGGTTGTGATGACTATGTGCTTTACCTTGTAACCCTGTCAGATGAGAATGAGTGTGAGGAAGACCCCAACATCTGTCTATTTGGCTCTTGCTACAATAACCCAGGCAGCTTTGAGTGTGTGTGCAAACCAGGCTTTGTTCTCTCAGAAAATGGACGCCGCTGTTATGGTAAATCTCTCTGATTTAAACAAATGGTATCAACATAACAGTGTTTTATGAGAATTGCTATCCCATATTTAAAAACAACATAAGACTTTTCAAACACATATATTTATCTACTCTTTACTGTGTGAATATACTGCACTACATATACAATACAGCACAAGATTAATAGTGCTATATTATACTTTATATTTAAATAAACAAGACAAAATATGTTCCACTGGTTTTAAGAATAATCTCACTAGTGGCTCAGCATGCAAAATATAATATTTTAAAGGCTACCTAAAAGGTTATTATTATTTGACTGGTTTCCCCACATTTTTTGCCACTCCAATAATTTGGCCTTTACAAATAAAAAAAAGCTCCCAAAAAAAAAAAATTTACAACTAAATTGTTAAATCACAAGCTTAATCATGTTTAATCTTAGAGTTGATTTTAAACAGCATATTCATGCCATTCTTGCAATTTCTAATTTTTTTAGACACAAGAGAGAGTTTTTGCTTCACCCGCTTTGAGAATGGAAAATGCTCCAACCCTCAGGCATTCAACACCACCAAAGACAAATGCTGCTGTAGCACCATGTCCAATGAGGGCTGGGGCTACCCCTGTGAGCTCTGCCCTAAAGAGCATGATGGTGCCTTTTGTTTATTTCACATATCTGTTTTATATTCATTTTACAAATTTACCTATAGCATCTGCTTATGTCATTTATTTTTCTGTTATAGCTGGATTTCAAGACATTTGTCCCTTTGGCTATGGAATCATTCCAGGGATTGGGGATACAATCATTGGTAAAGAACGGAACTTAATAAAAAAAAATAGTAAAAATTAAAAAAAAAATGAAGGTGCTTTGTAGGGCTATAGTCCAAAAGGAGATGTAGCTCCTATTTCATGATTTACAAATATTTTCTTAAGTTTTGCTAAACAGAAAAAGCTTATTTTCTGTTTTAAGTGATGACACTTTTCAAATTATAGTTTTCTGCTGAATTAATGAATGGTGTAAAATCTAATAAAATTCTCTCAATTGCTCTGTTTCTCTTCTGCTTTGCTCAGTGTGCAAAGTAGATCAACTTTGTGTTTTATAGTCAAGATACCCAATCATATAGTCATCATATTGAACCATCATATGGTTCAACGGTACATATACCAGTGATTCTACTTATAGACTTAAAGTTTTGGTTGTCTGGTTTGGTGAATATTTGCAACAATGTCAGAGCTGCAAAATTTCTCCCTTTTTTCTCTTTCTCCATTGGACAATGCCAGATCTGAACGAATGTGTGGAGAACCCAGGCATTTGTCACAATGGCCACTGCATCAACACTGATGGCTCCTTTCGCTGCGAGTGTTCTACAGGCTACACACTCAATTACACTGGAACACATTGTATCGGTGAGGAAGCATTTTGTCTGCTTTTCTCTAAGCTCAGCAATAAAACTACCGTAATGTGATGAGTAGAGAGTTTCCGAAGGTCAGAACTCAGGCAGGCTTAAGACAGGGAAATATATCATCAAAAAAGAGACAAGGAACTAAGGCCTTAATCAGGAAGTACAATTTGGACCTAATCATAAATCTGTGACTACTACAGTTACATACCACATAACACCACATCTTTATTTCTCAAATATATAACTAAATTCAGACAGTTATTTTATATGATTTCACATGTGACAGACATGTGATTTGGTGCACATTTTACCTTGTTGATTCATGTCTTTAATTTGTGTTGTATTAAACATTATTACTGCATTATATATTAATTATATTATAAAAGTTTACTATTTTGCAGCAGTGTTTTTTCTAGTGCCAAAATGAATACACTCAACAGGAACCATCATTTGGATTCTATTTGACCTACACACATTTATTCTGTTCATGCAGATGTTGATGAGTGTGCAGTGGGGAATCTATGTGGAAACGGATCTTGCACTAATGTAATAGGAAGCTTTGAATGCAACTGTGAGGAAGGTTTTGAGCCAGGGCCAATGATGACATGTGAAGGTGAAACACTTTATTCATCTGTTGAAATGCGATTAATTTTTCACTAATACTGTTGAGGATTATGCTGCTTCATTCATGTGTCAGTTTTATTTTTGGTACAGATATAAATGAATGTGCGCAGAACCCTTTGCTCTGTGCGTTCCGCTGCATCAATACATTTGGGGGATATGAGTGCTCCTGCCCGTCCGGCTACACACTCCGAGATGATGGGCGAATGTGCCAGGGTAAGACAGTGACTCATACCTAGGGTCATATGGCGTCAGAATCGAACCAGATGTAAAGTGTTTTGCAGTTCTAAATTTTAACAATATTTAATTTTAATATAATTTTAAATATATGCTTTTAATTTTTCTAAACGAGTCACTAATACTGTAATCCTTGTGGTATTGACTCACCTATTTCTCTCTTTCTCACTGCAGACCTGAATGAGTGTGCAGAAGGTTTACATGACTGTGACACAAAGGGTATGAACTGTAAGAACCTCATCGGAACCTTCATGTGCTTGTGTCCTGTTGGAATGGTGCGCAAGATGGATGACGATGTGTGTCATGGTCAGAACTCTTGTTTTTCATCTGTTAAGTGACATAATACTATTTACATGCTACTAAGTGGATATATACTTATGTACTCATGCATGTAAATTGACCTCTTACTTTTTATCTCTCTCCCACTAGATGAGAACGAGTGCCGCACTAAGCCAGGTATTTGTGAGAATGGCCACTGTGTGAACACTATAGGCAGTTACATGTGTGAGTGTGGTGAAGGCTTCCAGTCTGATTCTTCACATACTCAATGCCTTGGTAAGCTTTTCTGTTTCACAAAAAAAAGAAAAGAAAAAAAAACCTTAATGAGTAGAAATCTGTATTTCTGGATGCATCTTTGTATTCATATTAATAAATAATCTTACTAAATTATTGCTTTTTGCATTTAGGTTCTTTATCACTCAAATTTTGGACACATCCAAAAAAAAAAAATATATATTTATTTATTTTACTATTTTATAATCATTATATATTATATCATTATATTATACTGTATTATAATATATTAATTAAAACATTTTGATTAAGCAATACATTGGAAAAAATAAAAAATATACTATTTTCACAATACATAGTTATACAAAATTTAACCAGTAACCTTTGTTTAAAAAATATATGTATTTCAAAAGTCCTAACATTTGACTGGTAATATATAAAGTCATTGATTTGCCTTCATTGTTCATGCACTCATAAAAGCAATTGAAACTATTAAATATGTTCACAATGAAATACCAGAGTTACAAAACGTGATCACACACTAACTGCATGTCTTCTCTCACCCTGACTTTTTCTAGACTACAGACAAGGATTCTGTTTCACTGAGGTGCTGCAGACCATGTGTCAGATGTCCTCCAGCAGTAGAATACCCAGCACCAAATCCCAGTGCTGCTGTTATGGTGGACGTGGCTGGGGGAACCAGTGCGAGCTCTGTCCTCTGCCAGGCACTGTCAAATACAAGAAACTGTGTCCACACGGGCCTGGCTTAGCCACAGATGGCACAGGTCTGTTTATCCTAGACAATCTTTTCATTATATTATGTACAGTTCCTTAATGATGATCATTTTTTCTTAATGAATCATTTATGGCTAATATGAATTATCCTTTGTCATTGGTACCAAGACTTTTCTGAATTTTCTGAAATTATAATTTATAGGATTTTTATTTTCATATATTAATAATTAGCTATGTATACACACTTCTCACCCACTTCACAAGACCCGAATAGATGTTTGCCACCTGCATCTATCAATGCAAGATGTCAGATGTGGGGTGCATTTAAGATTATCGTGGCTAAATCTTAAGTTCATCATGTATTTCTCTAGAGTTCCTACAGCTAATCTTACAAAATATAACCTCTGACCATCTCAGATGCTAATGCTACACTTTTACATCCACAGATATAGATGAATGTAAGGTCATACCGGACGCATGTAAGAATGGCCAGTGTATCAATACTATGGGTTCCTTTAAATGTCACTGTAATCCAGGCTACACAGCCACCATTACAGCCACAGCTTGTGTTGGTAAGTCTCTTCCATTTACACAAACACCAAATGCATATAAAATCACTCACATATTACCTTCTTTCTTACTTTATTTTGAGAAATTTTAGTACTGCCTTATCAATTATCTCTTTCGGATATTTTAAGATTTGGATGAGTGTTTAATGTCCCCAAAGCCATGCAACTTCATCTGCAAGAACACAGACGGCAGCTATATGTGCTCCTGTCCACGTGGCTATATATTGCAAGAGGATGGCAGAACATGTAAAGGTGATCTTCTAGCAAGTTTTCGAATGTTTTAATAATGTTCTACAAATTCTGTCTGTCCTTCACCTTAGTAATTGAAAGGTGGCATCCTAATTGGCAACATTAAACAGATGAGACCTGATTAGCCGTTATTGCAGCATGATGACAGAGCAGTCATCATTACAGTAACCACTGTCCCGTCTGGCCTTCCCTCTCATAACAGAGCACATTCCTCTGTGCTATTACAAGGCCAATATCTGACTTTATTTGTAATAAAATACATATACTTTATGCATTTCTTTCTGTATTCTTTCAGAGTTGGCCCAGTTTAAATGTATTATGTGCTATTAATATGGTGTCCAATATAAACTTTGATGTTAATACAGCATCTAGAGCCACAGAATGTGACCAGGGACCCCATTAGGTATAGCAAAACCTAAACACTGCAAAGAGTGTTCATATCACATTCACAAGCTGAAGCTTTTGTCTCTATGCTCTGTGGCTTTAATGCTATTAAACAACCCCTACTAAGGAGCTCTTTAATAATGAGAAAAGGAGAAGAAAAAAAAAACAGTCACTGGGTTCAAACTGTTTTCTGTGGAAGTGGACCAAAATCCTCCCAGAACATTATAATGTGACTGATGAGGTAATACAGGGAGTGTTTGGCACTGGTTATTGCAGCAAACTGTAGTAAACTGCACAAAGCTTTAAACAGTTAAAGATAAATAAATGTATGAAGCATTCAGGATAAAAAAAAAACATACTGAACAGGAATATTAGATCAGGACTAAATACATTATCTATGAATGAGAAAATTATGATCTGGGTGATTTTAACAGTTATATATTTTATTTTTATTCTTTGAAGATTTGGACGAATGCCAGTTAAAGAGGCACAACTGCCAGTTTATGTGTATTAACACTATTGGTGGATTCGCTTGCAAATGTCCGGCAGGCTTTACACAGCACCACACTGCCTGTATGGGTAAGCAGATAATAAACAAATCTGAATTTTTCTACTTATTTAAGAGTTGCAGTTTATGACGCGATAACTGGTAAAGAGTCAGTAACTTATAATTACACTTTACAAATTAAATTCTTTACCACACTTACGATATAAAATAACAAGAAACAGTGAATGCAGTCCATCCTGTTCCATGTTGTTGTGTATTTTCCCCTAACAGATAATAATGAGTGTGCTGCAGAGTCTAGTCTGTGTGGAGCTAAGGGCATCTGCCAGAACTCACCAGGCAGCTTTAGCTGTGAATGCCAGCAAGGATTCAGTCTGGACTCTACGGGCCTGCACTGTGAAGGTAACGATTTCTACATGTGCGTGGAAGCGGTATTGTGTGTACGTATTCTATGTGGCAGGCAAAGTAAAGATCACCAAAGATCATGACCTTTCTGTAGTACCCATATTTGGGACCAAATGTTATCTAGATATCTCCTACACAAACCACTCTTCATGTTCTGAAGGACCCTGGCAGGGTGTTTCATTAAGAGAATGCTCTGACAGTATAGGTATTCAGAGTAAGTTGAAATCAGCTAAATACATAACTCTTGCAATATTTTCACCTGAGATAAATTTCTCAGTTTACATTTACATTTACTGCATGTTGGCAGACTCAATGATCTTGAACGAAGTACAAAGGGCTTATAAGTCTTTATCATTGAATGCACTGGTTCAAAAGGTTACAACCTCCCATAACATAGCTAAGAGGCCGAAACACAGGAAGTGAAATTAAAATTAAGCTTCTTAATGATGCACAAATACAATAACATTATGCAGCAAGTCCCCTAGTCTTGAAAGCGGCAGTGATTATATAGGGTGAGATCCCATGAACTACAAGGGTAGGGGTACTGAAATTACAGTATAACAAGCCTATAAGGACTAAAGGACTAAAAGGAAGAAAAGTGCTTTTCAGGACCTTCTCCCTTCTGGATTGCACATAACAAATATTATAGTGATAAACCATGCTGATGATGTGAGAAATAGACCAGGGTGGTGTATCACATGCAGGTCAGTACTTCAAAGTTTTGTTTGTATGTTCGGAAGTGTTAAACATCTGTGCAGTCACATTAGATTAGACAGTTTCTCACGCTCATGAACAATGAAACTTAGAACTGTATTCAACTGAACATTAAAAGCATGTGACAGAGGAATTCAGCAATAGCATTATAGCCAAACAGTCTCTAGGAAAAGCTGAACCAAATCTACACTGAAGGCTTTGAAATCTCTAAGAAGTTCAACAACTCATGTTTTTTTTTTTCCTTTCGTTTTTACCTGTCCCCTAATGTAGGCATTAGCAATTTGCCAAAATGATTTCATACTACAATCATGTAATATTCATCATACATGACATAGACATTGTGTAGCTTATGTGTGTCATTAAAGTGTGAATTTCCAGCTAGATATACTTTTCTCTTTTGCTGGCACTGTCTATTATGCGGCTTATGTCTCCTAAACAACTCACCTGAGTTCAGGAGAGTTTTTAATCTGTTTTCTGGGTTTGTTCTGGAGCACTTTTAGGGTTATGTAGATGTCCTTAACAACTAAATTGTGTACAATTGTGTCAGAATACGTCATTGGGAACACAGGAATTTAATTTTACATGCAGCCTTAAATCCTTTACCTGCTGTTACACATATCTGCCATCTTAAATTGCCGGTATGTCTGCTGTGGTCTGTGAACTGTGTGGGATGAACAATGAACTGTTTAGCAGCAACAGACACTTACTTCTCTTTAGGTATATCAGAAACTGCTGCACTGAAAAAAAAAACCCTAACTCTCTTCCAGCCAGAAAATCAGGTTCACGTTAATATTTCACTACAGCAGTGGCTTATTTTATCATTGAAACTACTGCCACTACTTCTGTTCTAGAAGTATTTGAACCTAAAATGGCTCTTTTGCATTCCCAGAGATGGTTTAAGTTCCTCGTTAAGTTTCTATGAAACTGTTACAAAACCACAAGAGCATCTGTGAAACAGGAAAGGAAGCACTACTACCACATCATAGGCTGAAATGGATCCATATTATTACACTAGTGCAATAAAATGTTAGGCTATAATGTGAAAGTCTGACGGTGTGTATAAATGGGTAAATTGGATTATGAGGATGTACATTTAATATCTAATATCTGTTGCGGTATATGTTTGTTTATGTATATTGCTGGTAGTCTTTGTTTCAGTTCAATGAAAAGAGACTTACTGAAATAATGTGCAGTGGACGTATGAGTCAGACTTTATTTTAACATTCCAATCCTGCTCGTTTTGGCAGAAGGTTTGACAGGTCCTGCTCCATCACTTATTTTTGGCTGTACTTTTTAATTAATTTAGTTAGTTAAATATCCCAAAATATAAAAACACAACCACAGTGACCCCAACAAGGATAGATCACTGACTGAAAATGAATAAATAAACACATGAAGCTCAGTTTAAACCAGATCCATTGGCACTATGCCACATATAATATGCTCCCATGTTAACATGGGTTTTCTTTGTCCCATAATCTTCTTCTTGTCGCTCCCACCTGCATGAGAGGAAAAACACTTTTTTTCAATGCTGTGCTGTTTATGTTTTGTTGTTAATATTACACTTCTCTCATTTCCCATTTTTGGTCTCTTTTATAGATATTGATGAGTGTAAAAGCAACCATAGGTGTCAGCATGGTTGTGACAACGTGTTAGGGGGGTACCGCTGCAGTTGCCCACAAGGCTACACCCAGCACTACCAGTGGAATCAGTGTGTTGGTGAGTAACACAAATAAGTGAAGAACCAGTGTGTTTATTCTGTGTGTGTGTGTTAAAAAATGAAGAGAACACATAAATCACACATTAGGTCTCATGAACAGCAGCAAAGAAAAAGAAATGGAAATATATAAAAAAATAAAGACATAATATAGTATACAGTATATACACAACACAATGTATAAATACAAAGAAGAAAAAAGAGAGCACGAGTAAATAGTTACGCTAACAGACATATTGCACACAGGTAATATTGCAGTGAGAGTTGTTCTCCAGCAATGATAGTTTAGCTACCATCCATCCTCCTACAGTGTCCAGAGGAATCCCCAGGACTGAGCTGGCCTTCCTGATCAGCTTGTCCAGTCTCTTCCTTTCTGCAGTAGAGATGCTGCTGCACCAGCATACCACACCATAGAATATGACAGAGTCAAAAAAGTTTGTTTGTGCCTACGGAAATCCACCACCAGTTCTTTGGTTTTTCCCGCATTTATCGGATGCTGCGATACATAATATCCCAAATGTTCTCAACTCGATTTAAGTCTGGGGTACATGAGGACCAGTCAGTGGCAATGGTGCCTTCATCCACGCACTGGCCACATGAGGCTGGACTTTTTCATGTACCAGGTGGAACACAGGGCCCACTGCACCGGCATCAGGCAATGGCTTTGAGAATTTTGACCCGGTACCTAACAGCAGTAAGGGAACCGCTAACTAGCACATGTGTGTCCCTCCAAGAAAATTCCTTCCCAGACCATCATTTACCCACTGGTCAAGGTATCTTAGCACAAAGGAGCAGATACCGGTTCTGCTGCTGTCATGTTGTCAAAGTTTCTACGACCCATCTCCTGGTATTTTCTTTACACTTTTTTTTCTTTAAGTAGTAATAATGACCCTAACAAAACACAAACCTAGAGACAAATCATTCAGGAATGATGAGAAGAGAGAATTGTCTGTGGCTACGACCTGGAAAACCATTCCCTTTTTGGGAAGTGATATCCCACACATTTAATTGCCTTGATGTTATACTATAATGATTAAGTGTTCCCTTAATTTTTTGGAGCGATATATTTTATTTCACCGCAATTCAACTTTCCATTGTGTGTTTTATATAAATATCTTGCCAACATTGATATTGTTGTAAACATGTAATATAGGCATTTGTTTTTTTTATTTTAAACAGTATATAACTTAATATAGTTGTAATTAGTTGAACAACAGCACCATCTATGGGACAGTGATATTGTGCTTCAAAATTCACAATAAGAAACTGTTATGCAGCGTCTATATTTCACACAGAAATCCATTTGACAACAATTAAAATGGTGATACCACATTTACATATCTCTGTTTAAAGCTTAACTGTCTGTGCTGTAGATGAGAATGAGTGCTCCATTCCTGGCACCTGTGGCTCTGCATCATGTTACAACACACTGGGCAGCTTCAAGTGTGCCTGTCCCTCTGGATTCAACTTCGAGCAGCTCTCCAGCAGCTGCCAGGATGTGGATGAATGCACCTCCTTCAAAAACCCATGCAGCTATGGCTGCTCAAACACCCAAGGAGGCTACAAATGTGGCTGTCCTCCTGGATACTATAGGGTTGGACAAGGGTGAGGATGGCATGTGGCACTCTAAGGGCATCTGTTTTGGGGTGAATTTTTTAGAAAAGTAAAATACAGTATAGTGGTGAATGCTAAAAAGTCTGTCTGTGTTCTATGCTGTACTCAATGATTATACTGAGGTTGTGATAATAATGTTCAGCACTCTTGTAATATCTTTACTCTGTAGTCTGAACATAATTTTGAGGTTGATGATGTTTGTGTGTGTGTGTGTGTGTGTACAGGCACTGTGTGTCAGGTCTGGGCTTTGGGAAGGGTCAGCTGGGATCTGTCAGTTCAGCTGGAATGGCAGAGGATAACAGTCTCTCTCCTGAAATCTGCAATGATTGCACTGTCAACAGTCCACAAAAGAGAGGAATCCGGAAGAGACATGCCATCCATCAAACAGAGCCAGAGGAGGTAAAAGAAGTGAGTATATACAGCAGATATACTATTATATAGATATCTGTCTTCACTGATGTTTTTGTTGAAGGTTAGACTAGGGTTGTTAAACACATGGCCCAATAAAGGTTGTAATCTTGCAAACAAAATGAAATCAAAATCAGTGTTGTAAATTAAATTCTTTAGGTATTCAATGAAAGAGCTAATTCCACTAGGTGGCAGCATAGAGAAATGCATTTAGGGGCATTAACACAGGTACTGACAAAATGTAGTAATAATGTTTAATTCTTAATTAGCAAACTACAGTTTTGACATATAATACAGATTCAATGTCCATCTACAAAACGTTAAAAGGAGGGTGCTATTATACGGTAAAAGCAGCATTTCAAAACAAAAACAAACAAACAAGCACAAAAAACTATTTGGGGTTAATGAATTGCAGTCTAGTTGTCTGTTTATTTTTTGATATACACTTCTCAAGATTTCAGTGACTTTTGGCATTAATGCTGGTGCCAGATGGGTTACAACAGCAGAAGACCACTTTGGGTTCCACTCGTCAAACAAGAACTAGAATCTTCAGCCATGATCAAATCACTGACATAACACAATTTCACTATTATTATGTTTGTCGTGATTATTAACTCTGTAACTCAGTAAGCTCTGTACTTTTACACTTGATGTCATCTGTGTACCGCACTGATTTCCAGCCAACTTAACACTGACATACACAATGTGTCATCCTAAAATGAGCTTTACCATGCCTGCTTTAGTCCATAAGGCAACAATTCTATAAAATATTCATTTTTCAATGAGATCTTGAAAGCGACTCATATTACTTTACTTGGTTTTAATTTGTGCAGGAAGCTCCAGTCAACCTGGACAGTGTGGACATGGAGCAGCCCCTGCTACTGGTACTCAACATATCCCAGTGCACCCACAAAGACCATATCCTTGAGCTGGTGCCTGCCCTCAGGCCTCTCGTTCATCACATTACTTATAACATCACAGAGGGAAATCAGGACAAAATATTCCATCTCCGGCAGCATGAGGAGCTCAGCTACCTGCACTGCATGCCTGAGAAAGCTTTTCCAGGGTTTTATATTTTGAAGATCAGCAGTTCTCCGCTCTATGATCACACAGAGCTGCGGGAGTTAGAGAAAAAGAGGGACAGAGACTACCTCTCAGGTGAGCTAGGACAGAACCTGCACATGAAGCTGCACATTACACTACAATAAAGCAACACTGTGTCACTCACATACCAAAAAAAAGCAGCTCTCATTTTGAGTGAAAACACCAGCAGAAGGCGTGATATCAACGTTTGGAAAGACATTTAGTCTTATAAGGGTATTTCATGGTGCTTTTTAAAAAATACAGCTTTATTTACGGGTCACGTCTTTCCTAAAAAAGGAGCCACCAAAGCATTTCTTTAAAGTGGCCTTATTCCTTTTAAAATTGTGACAGTTATGGATATGTAATGTTTATTAAGGTAATATAATCCATAAAAATGAGTCTTGACTTGCCAAGTTGTATACCTTTGGCAGCTGAACACTCCTATGCAAAGTGTATATTAATTAATGTATATATTATTATAGGTAGCTTTTTTAAAAAGAAACTGGTTTTATATTTATATTTATACAAACTGTGTGTTTATATTCACTCATTTTTTCATCGAGTCACTTAAAACCAAAAGCTAGAGCTGGAATGAAGAGCTACCCCTTCCACTATCAACAGTCAGATACAGGATATGAAAGGGGAAATAACTTTGAACTTACTGAAAAAACTAAAAATATATTTTTGCAGCTATTTCACTTGCACGGAGTCAAAAAGTCAGACGTATGAGCGGGAGAACATTATGTATGATTAAGAGCAAAACAGAACAACATGAATTGTGTTTATTACCGTACTATATCTAAAGACAAAAATGAATAATAGACATTGGGTTAAGTGTCGAATTAAGTTCACTAAACCTCCAGTTGTTTTTGATCAAGAAGCTAATTTGCTATAAATAAGTGTTTGCAATTCTATTTATATTAAAAGCAGGGAAATTTAGTTCTGTTAAGTTCTATTTCTTTTGTTCAGAAGTTGTGCACATAAAGAATACTCTTATGTAAGATGATATAAACATTGCTTTTGATTGGTAGTGTTTGGAAATCTGCAAAAAAAAAAAAGGGTTTAATTTTATTCAGTTAACATTATAATTACTGACTAAAACATGAGAGGCTATTAAGCTATAAATAAAGATTCACTCAATCCATTTCCCCCTAGTACGTCCCTTTCCTAATACACTCAATCACATGAATTTATCACTATTTATAGACAATCTAATTGAATAATACTTTATATACGTCTAAATAAAATTGTTAAATTCCTACATTTTATAACATGCCTATAAAAGTTTATTTGGTCGTTAACACCACTCACATTTCCTTTCATAATTGCTGCAGGGAAAAAACAGTCTAGAGTCTCTTGAACTAGGAATATTACTTTTCTAATTACTTCTCCGTGCAACCCCTTATGGCTGACACAATGTTCCTGTTCGAGTCTGAAACAAATCTCTATGTGTGACTGCCTAACACACGATGGCAGTGTTGTTCCACCGCCAACAATGAATACCAGCAATGAACCTGTTTGATATGATCCCAATTATAAATCTCCAGACGTTACATCGAGTTTACATTCGATTTTTTATTTATTGCAATAAAGATGTACAAAGTATTGGTAACCTTAAATGTTAAAATGTTAGAAAAATCATTTGTGACAATTAACAGTACAATATATCAAAACATTACTCTTCCAACTATGATCCATTAGATCCACCCTTTTTGCTTGAGCAAAAACTCAACAACTTGCCAAAGCAGTTTTTTAAAAGGCATATAAAAGATAGAAATATAGACACAAAAAAAGGAAGAACAAAGTTTTAAAAGTAATCAAAAAGAAACGAAATCAACATGCAATTAATTTAACACAAAAAGGAGAAATCTAAACTAAAATAAATAATTTCTCCAGATTAATTTTGTCATTATTACTCCACTCCCCTAATTTATCTGGTTAGGCCAGAATATATTTACAAGTTAGTACAGAAAAACAGTGTGAACTAGACTCGGGAGCTACGGACAGGAGCTACGGACTCCTGCTTTTCATCATTTCTCATGGCTCCCAGCTCTCTTGGAGAGAGAAGTACTGGGCTTTGGCTACACATATGGACCAGTAGGTTGATAGAAATGCAGCAACTTGGGAAACATGGAAACACACACACTTGATGTATAAGGTCTAGCACACAACAGCTGTGAAAGGCACATATGAAGTGCCCCATTATCCCATGGTACAGTAGCTTCTACTGCCACAGCTACATGTAACTATACATTTAGCACACTTATGTACAAACACACAGTAGGTGATTGGTACATTGTACACGTGACACATACTAAATACAAATTCTGTTTACACACTAGAGTATATATATATATATATATTTAGAGAGAGAGAGTTATAAATATGAGTATATTCAATTGTGCATGGCATACTTCTCACATGGCATTGGGTGATGAACAAACATTGGTGAGATGAAGTATTTATAGTACTAAGTGCCCAACAAAGCACATCACATCATTAAGCATGTCTTGTGGCTCGGTAGAGAAAAGCTGGAAAAAAATACTTTGCTAAAATGTGTGGACAGAAAACAAATGCTTGTCAGCATTAGTGTTTACATTCAAATGACATTTAAAGAAACATCTCACATTTTATGAAGACTACAGTAAGTGCAGAAAGGAGAAGGAATTTTTGTAAATAACCTTTAGTTTGTTGTAGAATTTCACTGTAAGGCAATTTCTTCCCAGTCAATTTCTTTTATTTTAAAATACCCCACTAACTAAATCTGATCACAGAATTCACATCAGTATCTTCCATCTCGATCTCGCCTGGTCCCGTTGACAACAGCGTAAATGGTAATTGACAATCAACAATAAATGGTAAAAGCACTGCAAGTGTGTGTGTGTGTGTGGGGGGTCCAATCCTGAGTTTGGATAAGTCACTTTATTACTATTAGTGTCATGAGAAATGACTGGGAAATGAGTAGCACTCATTTCAGTTCACCTGCATAGAGCTACTACTGCATCCCATGCAACACCGCAGACATGTGGACAACATTCTCATTATATCTCAGTCAACTTTTCAATACATTCTGAAAACTGTAGGATGGCTTAAAACAGGCCTCAAGAACTACAATGCACAAGGCATGGAAGCCCCTAAAATTTATGCTAATGTAACTAAAAACAATTGGATGCTGTAACAGTCCATTACTTTACACTGTAACCTTAACAGAAGAGTTGGTTTATGTCTATGTAATATAACAAGGCTATTGATGCGGGACACTAAAAAGCCTTACTTTGTAGCTACAACTCTGGACTGTATGAAAAACATGGCCCACACGATGGGAGGAATTTACGACAAAATTAACACAGATTAAGGAGAAAAAAAAAACTACTGAATTTACACATTCCATTTTTATTCTATTGATCTGTCTACAACTGCATTTACCCGATAATCAAACAACCAGCCAGTATGGCTTATAAGATAGAAGTTAACAATCATTACTTCTGCTTTTAAGGCAAAGTCCTCCTCGATAGCAGAACCTACAGAATTGTGGAATTAGGTATGCATGTTCAAGAGGTTATTTTTTTATTTGGTTGATTGTTCTGTGTGTCCATCACTTTATAGCAGCTTTGATGTCCCGCTATTTGGGACAACGTCCTTCAGTCAAGAACCTGTCATCTTAAAGCCATAGGCTGTTGTCTTTCCTTGAGGGATCAAGTTCTACAGTGTTCTGGTTAGAGTTCTCTACAACCGTACATTTGAATTCACATCCAGGATTAGTGGAGGGTACTACACTAAGAACAATAAAACCCGTTCACAGTTTAAAGGAAGACCTGAAATATGAAAAAGAAAGGAAAAAAAAAGAATAAAAAGGCAACAGGAGAAAAATAAACCTTTCCAGAAAAGAAAAAAAAACAAAAAAAACACATTTTTATAAGGAGTGGAAACCAATGTCAATGCTAGTACACCAGCATTAAAAAAAAAAAAATCACTGAAATGTAACCATTTTAAATACCCAATTTGAAAGATACTCGAAGATATCTAAATTTACTTGAATACACATCAGGGCAAAGAGTAATAATCTAATTTGATTGAACTGGAAGGCACATCTATAAGGCTGTAAAAGGTGTTGCAAAGCATTCTGCATGGTTTTATCCCAAGTAAGGAAAAAGGAACAAAGGGTGATTATTGCTGATCAAAAAGCAAAATATAAATATATATATATCCACAATTTATTATGATGTTTCTAATGATGCTATTGGTGATCAGAACAATATGTACTTCATGCTCAGATACCTGTGAGCCAAGGAAACTGTGACCTCATGTCATTGAACAGGTTCTCATCTTGTTTTCTGATGCCTGGATAAAGCACTTCCAAAGTTCTCATTTTCGGTCTCCACGTAATTTCTCAGTGGCAGACATCACTGAGCTATAAAAATTAAGACTTTGCCAAAGATGTGCTCAGGTTCTGTATTGTCCACTTGTCCATCACACTCATTACCTGACAGTCCCAGGTAATCTCCCTTCATTGTGTTGGTGTGTGCACATTTGTGTTAAGTGTCAGCATGTCATCAAGGTGTGCTTTACAGGATCAGTGATAATCAAATTGTTTAAGAGTAGAATGTGAGGACGCTCTGATGGTTTCCACGAACCAGTAGAATAGGAGGGAGATCCTTGGACAGCGTGTCCAACCAGGACATGTACAGGGCACTGGACACCGCCCCTTTTCTGGCCAAGGGCATACTCCTATTAAACAAAGAGAGAGAATTTGGTGTCAGTTACATAACACAACCAGCCACAGGTGACATCATGCAGAGAGAGAACAGAGTTTGAATTGTGCAATGCATTTTTCTTATTCACAGCTAAAGCGAACACTGACATGACATTATTAACCCAAATAAAATCGTATTGGTTGAAATGCGTTTTATTTGATTTCTTTATTGTTGATTGAGCTCACAAAAATTAAGCCCAAAAGTGTAAATAAATATATAAAATATGGTTTTAATGGTTGACAGTGCTGGGAAATAAATTCTCAACCTTCTGATCTGTAGCCCTGAACCTTAACCACTAACCCATGGCCACCAACCACTGAGTGACAAAGTGCTTTGATGTATTTGTGGTCGGCTGATGGGAAAAAAGAATAAAAAGAAAGTTCGTATCGTTAAGTACGAGTTTAGTTTTCAGAGTTTACAGTGTTTTACGCTACTGCATAGAGCTGTTCGGTATCTCGCTGGATGTAATAGTGAATTTATGACCCTAAATGCAGTGCTCACCACACTGAAGTGACTCTGACCAATTGTGGAGAAGCACTGGAGTGAAATGAAGCTGATCATAAAAGACAATATTACAATGAAGGTGTTCACGCTTCCAGTGGGTTAAATCTGTGCTCAAGAATGTTTCCAATTAAAAACTGATTCCGAGCTGGACAGTTTTCCTCATAAATCTGAAGCATGAGGTATTATGTTTGGCTGCAGAGTACATTAACATTAAGATTACCATCTCCGGTTACAGTGCAACACTGCTTGTTCAGGTAAGGGTCTTAATTACGTAGACCTTCCTTACACACATTCTTTTTTTATTCCTTTTTTAAATTGAAACACTTTAAAAATGTTGACTGACACTTGTTGATGGACTTATTTCTACTTACATGACAATGAGGTTGGCTGTGCTCGAGTGTTCCTTCAAAAGCTCATTCAGTCTGATTTGTCGATTACTCTAAAAAGCAAAAACACACACACACACACACACACACACGCATGGGGGTTAGTATGAAACACTGGTGTTACGTTACGACCTGACTACAAACACCATTAGTTTACCTGCTGTCATTTTGTGTAGTAAATAGTGGCTCCTCTTATTCAAACTACCATCTCTATGAACAACCCAGCTGCATACAATGAGTGTAATTATAATGCTGTTCTTATCTCAGGTCATCTGTCTAGCTGGGAAAACTGATAGGCCTCTCAGATGACAATACAAACTACAGTTAATGAAACACAGCGTCTGTGCACTACGTTTACTGTAATGGAAGCCCATTAACTAATCTCTCAGATATAGTGTGTGTGAAGTTTTATTAAAAGCTTGCGTGTGTTGCTGTGTGGAGGTTGTGGTCTCATCTCCACCTTGGCCTTGTAAAGCTCCAGCTCATTATCTGTGATTCTCCAGGGTTCTTCGGCCTTTAGCTTCTCCGCTGCCTCCTGCTCCATGTCGTCCTCTCTCAGCTTATAGGGCTCAATCATTTGGGAAAAGTCTTCCAATCTGCAAAATACACAAACATGCTGTGTATTATGTACAAGTACGTAATGCTTTTTGTTAATTATCTAATACACAACCTTGTTGGCCACATACTTAAAAGAGGACAATTTAAACTGTTTACTGCATTGATAAATCAAGTGGTCATTGTTAACAATACAATGAGAAATGATGTCATCACTGAGCCCCAAAAAAATGCCAAGATACCTATAACTAGATTATATGTTTATATTTTCAGGTCACCTTGCAATACATAAGAAACAAGATTTATTTTCCATATTACTCAAAATGCAACACAATCAATTTCTTTCTATTACCTAAACATTAAATGACAAACACTGTTAGAGTGTCCACACCATTCTGATCTTTTTTTCACAGAAGCATATTGAATTTCACCCAGAAACTAAACTGCCACTTTAAATTTATTAGTTACCATGATCGATTTGCATTTTTTTAAATGTGCTTCATGTCCAAACAGAAGACAAATCTGACACCCCCATGTTCCAGGGTGTAGGGTACATGGGGCTGAATGGGTGTGTGGGGCACAAACCCACAGAGAACCTTGGCATTATTTAGAACATGAAGTGAAACTTTAAACTAGTTCTCTATTAACATTAGTTGAACTGCAGAAACTAGTGTTTGGTGTTTATAGTTCATGTAGATGTGCCAGAGCAGTAGGGTAAGGACATATTAACCTTTCATATTAAGGCAGTGGTAAAGTGAGCTAGATAGCAGCAAAATAATTATACATTAATAATTCAAAAAGGCTATCGTTTTTTTCCACCAAATGTTAAAAGCCATAAGAGACGCATATCAGTGCATAATCAATAATGAGAGGACTGTCTGGTGAACAGGACAGGAAGCTGTGGTCCCACCTCTCAGCCTTGGGTTTTGTACTGATGTCTCCAAGAACTGTGATATCAGAGAAATCTATCCTGAACTTGCTGAGCAGTGTGGCCATCCTGAACAGAGAAAACACACAAAAGCAGGTTACTATACACCTAGAAAGTCATTCTGATGCCATTTAATACTGCAAGAACAAGAACTTCAAAATACAGAATGTAATGACGATGTGGATTTAAAATCTGTATTAGTTAAAAATATCTGGAACTTTGGGAGAGATCAGCTGTAGGACATCAATTTCCTCAGAGCTTAAATAAAAGAAAAACATTAAAGGAAAATAAAAACAAACAGCTGGTTGAAGTAGCATGATAAAACTTGAGTGTTTGACCAAGCTGGAGGGTTTCATATTCTGATTAGAATCTAAGTAATGCTCAACGGAGGTCATCTCATTGGCAGATATCGTTTTTGTTGTTGAAAACACAAACACAAACTGGAAATTTATAAAATGAATAGCACTCTGCCGTGTTCTCATGTGATGCCAGAAACCCATTGAGTGATGCTTTCCAACTCATTTTCCATCTGTCTATCCCATCACGTCCACCAATGCACTATTAAGTATTAAGGAACAAATTAAATAGTCACACAGTTCAACTGCATTTGATCAGCCGCTTAATGTAAAATTAAAACAACAATCAGAGGCAGACAATTACTGTTTTATATGCAGCGCGTACTTCATTGGAAGTGAGCAGCCTCCCCGCTTTCCCCAGCATGATGTGAAAGGAGTGAGCGCCGGCACATTGCTAAATTTAGCAAACAAAAGGAGCAGCAAGCAGCTGCAGAGGACAATGGGAAACATTTGTGTCGGACAAAGCCGCCACGTGGGTTCAGAACACTCTTCAACACACATACACATGCAAAAAAGAGCGTAATAGCAAGTGGTAAATGCAGACACACTTTGTGTAAACTGTTTCAATTCAAAGAGAAACATGGTGACATTTTAATGTGCCTTAGTTCAGACTCAATCTGGAAGGTCATTAATCTGCCCTGAGCAAGTTGGTAACATCATGAATAAAAGAATCCTAGCAGGCTGAGGGAAACATAAAGAAAGCTATTTTATGCAAACATCTGCCGACCTCAATGAGAAATAATATAGTTATAGTCTTTTTTTTTATATATTATTCAGTGTCAAACATAACCAGCTCTTTTATTTAAGCTGTAGACAACACCAGAAAGAGTAGAGGAAATGTCACCTTTCCAAAGTTTACTTTCTTTCTAACTATTTAAGAAAAAAGGTCAGTAGAGCACAGCAATTAATCAGAAAGCGTGCATGGAAACTTTTTAGATCTTAACTAAAAGACAAATGGCTCTCTCTTTCCTCAAGTGCCTGCTGATTACCATAAAACCCTGTTTATATTCACGGTCAAAGTCGGTTACACTGAACATGTTTGTTCTATTACCAGTAAAAGTATTTGTGAACTGTTAGATCCGTCTGTGGCACCTCTAATTCTAAATATCAAGTCAAACACTCACTGATGGATTTAATTTCAAATTACTCAACTTTCTATTGAATTTCTACTGCAGATGAGAGGAAGATGGGAGTTACTGTAGAGGGTGGGCTTCTCTAAAGTATGGGTAAGTTCAAAACACATGAAACTGTCAATCATTCCAGATTGATTTCTAGTGAGAGAGAGAGAGAGAGAGAGAGAGAGAGAGAGAGAAATGGGGGAGGGGGTGCTTTTTTTCTTTAAATGCTAATTCTTAGCACTATGTTTAAATGCACACTGTGTAAAGGTTGTCAGATGTGCAATCATTCATTATTTCATAATCTTTTAATAATCACCATTTTTGAAACAACCAAAGATACCACAGCTCCTTCCACATGCTTTCTATCAGCTTTCACTATTCATACCAGAAGTGTGTTTTATGTACGTGTTTTACATCTCAAACTATTTCCCCTTCAATAAATTAGCATTTCAGCTGAGTGAGTTCTTATTTGGGTTTGGTCTCTCTTCTGCTTTAGTGAACACAGCAGGAACACAGTAACAAGGGTTCAGAAAAGCAGAAATGGTAAGTGAAAATGTTGGAACCTCTTATATATTGGGCATTGATACTATTAACCAGAAAACTTTGCAGGAAAAATAAATGTGATCATACACGCAACTTTAATATTATTCTAATGAATGACTTTTTTAAAGGCAGTTAGATACTAACGATCTGCGGTCATGATCGATCCTGTTGATCTTGCCCCCGATAAACACACGGATCTTACAGTCCTTCCACTTCTTCTTGTTGGTAAGCAAGTACGGAATGAGCAGCGTGAGACCTGCAAAAGCAAAAGCAGCACAGCTTAACAGACTTTCATCCTGTTCTTACATTCATTTTAATCAGCATTAGAAGAAGGTGCATGGTGGGATAGCTTTCTAGAACAGTAACGCACCACCATCGTCGAAAAGCCACCAGACATCCACCGTTCCTTTTCCCTGCTTCTTCTGGAACAGCTGACTGGCCTCCAGCAGCTTCTGATCAGCAATATTCAGGGGTGTAGTGGGACTCGCTTTATCTAAAAATGCACAGCACACACACACACACACCCTCAGCAACACACTTCAGCAGAACAGGAGCAACACACAAAAAGCTGTTCTTCCTTATTAAATCTGACTGCAGGGTGATGCATATCAAAACAGAAAAGAAGAAGAGCGGAAAATGCAGAGGTTTTATCTTGAGGCACCACAATCACAGAATAATGAAGTCCCTGAAGAGAGCTTTGAGCGCAGTTACACACCTCCAAGCAAACACTATGCTCATCTCCACTAAATACAGCACACACTGTCATTAAGGCGGCTAGTGTCAGTCATAGCGCATCCTCACATTCTAAGCACTAGAGTTTGCAAAGAATTCTATATGTTAATTGATTTATTGGAAGCGGATTTAGCAAGATGCAGCAGAAGGAATCCAGGAAAGAAAGAAAGAAAGAAAGATGCTTTATTAGAACACACAGGAGAAGGACAGATTTCCCAAGTATGACGCAGCACATGGTGCTGTACAGGAATAGAAGCCAGCAGAGGAGGAGGAGGAGGAGGAGGAGGGGGGGGGACAACATGAAGACTGAAGAAAGAAGTTATTCTTAACTGACAGTCAACTAAGCAGAGCAGCTAGAGAAAGAGGGAGATAGAGAGAAAAAGAGAGAGAGTTAACAAAACCCAAGATGCACTGCCTGCCTTTTTTCAACAGCGGCTGTGTTGGAGCTTTGCCATCCTCATCATCTTCTGGATAAAGTGCAAAAAAAAAAAAGAGGGAGTGGGGAGAGGTGGAGAAAACAGAGGAGGTTTAATGTTTGCTGCTGTCGTGATGGGAAACACATGCGTCAACTGTGAGGTACAATGAGACGTCTGTTCTTTTAACATGGTGTTCCAAATGAAAGCTGACTGCCCTCTGTATGGGGATAAAATATTTAGTAAACAGATCAACATCATATTAACACACACAACCGACAGCTCTGCTATGAACACACACACGCAGATAAGCCTCCTAAAAATTTCAGCATATGTGAGTCTGTCTGATGATCATATCTCAAATTCTTTCTTTTTCCTTTGCAGATGAAATTCTCAGGAAGAAACTTGGTAGATATTAAGATCAATGAACACAAGGCAATATTTCAGGGGGGGGGTCGTCTTCAGAGGCACTTAGACAATGAAGTTAAATTTCAGTGTTCAGTGAAAGTGAGGCGACACAGATAGTGATGGGAGAAGTGAAGGTGTAGTAGAGAAGATTGAGGTAAATAGATCCCCGAAACTAACAAATTCAGAACATCCGAAATCCCTCGGCGTGGGAGACTGCAGCTGTGTTTAGGTCATGCCAACTGTATCTCCTGCATCAGACATGATCTATCACTGTAGACTCATGTTCATGACTCTGTCATTCATGCTTTATTACTATAGACTAATACTATAGTGTATTCCTATAGTAAAGCTGGCTCATTAGGTCCTGGCTCATGATGCATACTGTTTATTACAGGTTACATAATGATGTTACCACACAATGCAATGTTACCTCTACTGCAGCAAATAGATCAGATTGTCTCAGTAACAACTCCCAGAAATATAAAAACTACTACCCTAACTGCTGCAGGGGCCTGTGTGCTATAAACACAGAGCTGAGAGAGAGAGAGAGAGAGAGAGAGAGAGAGAGAGAGAGAGAGAGAGAGAGAGCGAGAGCGAGAGAGTATGAGAGTGAGTATGAGAGAGAGAGAGAGAGAGAGAGAGAGAGTATGAGAGTGAGTATGAGAGAGAGAGAGAGAGAGAGAGAGAGAGAGAGAGAGAGAGAGTATGAGAGAGAGAGTATGAGAGAGAGAGAGAGAGAGCGGGAAAGTGAAAGAGAAAGATAGAGAGAGGAAGAGAGAAAGAGGAAGGAAGGAAAATGTAAAATCAGCAGAAATAAGGAAATAAAGAGGCCGTATTCCTGTAGTGAGTGTGTGTGTCTGTGTGTACACACCTTAGAGAGAGGGAGAGTAAATCAGAGCTGCTGATTGGTTAGCTATACAGTGCATAGTGACCTCACCAGACACCAGCTGGAATTTAAACCTGCACTCACTGTACTGCGTCACTAACGTTTTTGCTTTTATTGCTCTCAGCATCACATTCTTACTCCTGTAGTTAACTTTAGCTGCTGTTTCTCCTTCAGTCTAAATAAACGTATAGACAGAGTAATGGAGCAGATACCTGACACTCTATCTGTTTGCTTAAGTGTAATCTGTCTCGTCCTTAAAGTCCTGAGATACGGCCGACTGTCAAGCACGCAATTTTCACATGGTGTTTATTAAAGCGCTCATTTGTCTTATGAGAACTAGCTTCCCAGCCCTTCATCCCCCAACCCCCTTCCTCTGGCCCTTGCTTGGGGTCATTACATACAGCTAACAGGAAATCTTGCCCTTTATACAGTTTCTCAGCTTATTTGGCTTGTCGTGACATCTCATAAAAATACTGTGGTTCTTCTGTTTTCCCATCCTCACTGCTTCCCATTAGTGGGAATGAGGTACCAGTTTGTTTGTCACCCAGCTGTGGGGGATATGTGTGTTTGTGTGTTAGTGACTGGAACACATGGTCCCAGTTGGACGGTCAAGATCAGAGGTCTGGGACACATCACTTCCTCTGTGAAGAGCCCAAGACATACTGAAGTGTACTGAAGTGTTATCATTTGTGAGATAAGCCTTTGGGGAAAATATGCATTGTCTTTATGAAACATCTACTGTAAATTCCAATGAATTTAAAAAATAAGCTTTCTAAATCACAAATAAAAAGGAAATTCATGTGGAAAAGCTTCACTTCAATTCCACAAATGACTTCAATTGTTGACTTCTTTATTAAAAAAAAAAAAAAAAAAAAAGAGAGAGAGATTAGAAGAAGAAGAAAGTACTAACCTTTCTGGACAGCTGGACTGTTCTGAACACTTGTGGTCTTGGATGAGAGCTTGGACGAGTCTCCATCTGAGTCTTTGCTCATGTCGATAGACACCACTACATCCTTCATGCCTGAGGAATCGTCTTTAGGCACAAAAACATTATCTGCATGTTATGGTAAGTCATGTTTTATGCTTCTCTGCATGACACTGAGGTCAAATCAATTACAATAGGAATTCAGCGTAAACAGTAAACAGTCTGTTAAGAGCAATTTATCTCATTACAAGCTCACTTTATTTCACCTAAACAAACGTGGGATGTCTTTAAAGCCTCAAGTTCAATTCGCATCACTTTAAAATTGACATAGTGCACACAAGGGCACATGGCTTCATAATAGCGTCTTTCGAGCAGAACAAGTGCGCTGATAGTTACAAAAGCAGGCAAAAAAAAGTGTATAGATACCATGTTTTCAATAAGAATCAACAAGAAGAAATGAGCTGGAAAACAACAACTGGAAAAGCATTCCTTCACATCTAGCACAAAACCTTACAATAGAAGATCTGAGCTGTACTCTACCTTGGCCTTGAATATGAGAAATATCAAGTCCTTCTCTCAGTCGGAGAATGACGACACCATACTGGAAGTCAAAGGCATCACTAAAACACAGAAAAACGTTTGTTACTGTCTCAGAGTGGGACAGTTGTCGGATATCGACCGGGTCGGTCCACCACACATTTCCGTTAGAACTGTACTTTTCCACCAGGTCAGAACAATTAGCCTAAATACTACGGCTGCACACACAAACAAACAAGCAGAAGCACATGTTATGGTGAAGGACGAGGCGGAACATGGACAAGACTTGCATAAATAGGGCATTTAAGGAATCATGTAAACAGACTGATATAAAAACACACAGTATATGTATTATGCTTTAAGTAAGTAAATGAGTATAAGTTTCTGTAAGCCTTGAGTACATGATTCATCACTTGGATGGTTTCTGAATACTTCTATCATCTTATTATAGTTATTATCCATTTTAAAGTGGCTAATGATGCACAGTAACCCTAAAAAAGGTCCTTCAAAAATGACATTAAGTGCTTCATACCACAAACATTACGAGTGAAGAGAAACACCACATATTATAGCAGTGGTTAGATAGGACAAGACAGTAATAAAACCAGACAGTGGATTACAGTTTCCACCCCAACACTGTTACCTCTTACACCAATGCAATTACTCAACACTCCGACTATTTTCTTGATTAAAGAATGACAATTTTATTATGAACCTTTGAGTAACATATGTAGTATATAGGATGTATATGCAGCATGTATAGCAACAGATGTGCAGATTCTATATTTGTACTAGTGTTTGACCTTGAGTTTTTATGCTGGACCATGACTCACTGGATCATATTGACGTAAGTCTCTGTTTCTTTCATGTCTGCAATCTGCCAGTCGTTCTTGAAGCCAAGCACCAGTGTGTTGGGTTTCAGTCTCCCAAGTCCAGCAGCCTAACACATGGGGGGGGTTCATGTTAGCCCAGAGCTAGAACAACATGGGGCCACAACACAGTCACACACACACACTCGCACAGTCTCACAATCACGCACGCACACACAGAGTCACGCACGCACACACACACACACACAGAGTCACGCACGCACACACACACAGAGTCACGCACGCACACACACAGAGTCACGCACGCACACACACACAGAGTCACGCACGCACGCACACACAGAGTCACGCACGCACGCACACACAGAGTCACGCACGCACGCACACACAGAGTCACGCACGCACACACACACAGAGTCACGCACGCACACACAGTCACGCACGCACACACAGAGTCACGCACGCACACACAGAGTCACGCACGCACACACACACAGAGTCACGCACGCACACACACAGAGTCACGCACGCACACACACACAGAGTCACGCACGCACGCACACACAGAGTCACGCACGCACGCACACACAGAGTCACGCACGCACACACAGAGTCACGCACGCACACACAGAGTCACGCACGCACACACAGAGTCACGCACGCACACACAGAGTCACGCACGCACACACAGAGTCACGCACGCACACACAGAGTCACGCACGCACACACAGAGTCACGCACACCTACCTGCAGAAGGTACTGGGTGCCCAGGCGGAGGTCCTCTGCAATGACAGGGTTGTAAAAAGCTTTGCAGTTGTTGAGAAGCCAGCGCTGGTAGCGCAGCATGTCATTGTTCAACTCCTTAAAGTTGGGCCTCCGAGAGCTCTGATGACAAGGAAACAGAAAGGCTTATTAAAGCGACATCATTCTGCTCATTTTGTGCTGTTGATCGATCCACATACCAAAAGGCTTTCAGCAGCATTAATCACCAAACACTAACAAGAACGCAGAATTTTATGAGGGGTCCCAAGACATGAAATGGGCAGAATAATAAATGCAGTGATGCATTTATGACTGCCTGAGTCCAGTTTGTCCCTAATAAGTGCCAGGAAAATGGACAGATAGCCTAGTGTTTGGTTTAGTAATGGAAGATGGAGTGGTGCGAGCCAGCAGAAGGGTGCACTGCTCTTTTGGGTCCAGTTGTGGGAAAACAGTGTGTTTTTGATTAATGTGGTCTGCAGGGTCTGGCAGGAGAATGGCTGTAAAGTGCTTTTCACCTCAAACTCTTACATCACTGCTGTTCCCAGGACAGGCATAATGGAAACATTATTGATCCATGTAGGACTTTGACAGGGTACAAACAACAAACTACTGTGTGTTTTATGTAAAATCTATGTAAATTAATAAACATTTGGAGTCTTAAAAAGTTAGCGTATATCTGACCTAGATATAGCAGTAAGGATATCTTGTTGTGGTATAGGAAGATCAGGAACTTACAATTCGCACATGGCCACACACCATCAGGCCAACGTTCTTGGTGAACGCATGGACGAGATGCAGCAGAGCAGGCCGAGAGTTGGGGGCACCGGTCATCACCAAACACTGCGGCCTGTGAAATCAAAACAAATTCACATTCATGAGCCCCTGCCTGTGTAAAAACCTTAAAGAAATAGTATATTCCACTGCATTCATTAGAATACTTTTATTTTAAAGCTTTTTAAAGTAAACACAACTTCTGATACAACAGTGGAACAAATGTGAAAACCAATAACAAAATTATAGCCACAAGTCCAGCCTATCAGATCCAAGCACTTCTTTGTAAACTAGTTCCCAATTAGCACCTGCTACTGATTCATGATATCATGACAATGATATTAATGATATCAAGCCTAAGACAGTCCATGTATGATATGAAAAATATTTTCTCCAAGTTTTGTGCTTAAGTTTGCCAATTCTCCTCCATGATCTAGCTCTCCCCGGTCACATGAGACTTACCAACCGGGGATATTATACGGTAAAGCTAAACACCACATCTTTTAAAACAAATGTAACAAGCTCACAGATACCACCGAATAGCTAGTGTCGCTGTAACTGATATCGAAGACAGTAAAGCCAACCTTCTCCTGAGAAAGCACAACCAATTCCGCTCCCTTGGAATCTCACGGTCTCCCACTGACAGGGTGTATACTGTTTTCTTGTGCAACCCAGAAGCGTCTGCTTTCCTTCAGACACCCACACTGATTTACTTGTAACTGGACATGAAATGTCTCGGTTATCCTAACAGCATGACACCACATACCAAGCATTGTGTCTGGTGTTAAGAAATAAATAGTAAATAAGGCTTCACTGCAGAATGATAGTGGTCAGAAAATCTACCTCTTGGCCAGCTTCATAGAGTGATAGAAAAGACACAAGTTTGGAATTAATATCCAAACACATTTGATAGCATGAGATGTTGACTTGGTGCTTAAGGAAGAAAGGTTTGTGTCAATAAAAGGCATATTTGATATGGCTTCATTTCCTGTTCCTTTCAATATCCCCTAACAGTACCTTCTTTTAGGGCATGATGCCCAAAGATTGGCACAAAGTTTGGTACAAATACTCAAAAGCATTCCTGAGATATATCCTTATTTCCTGCTTGCACCTCCTTGTAGTATCAGTACAGGAAATGTTTCGGATAGCCAGATGCCTTGGGACCCAAGACAGGTACCAAGCTCCAGTGAAACAGAACATCAGTAGATGCCACATTCCACATTGCCATATGTTGTTAGCTACTGCTACATCAATGCACCATAATGTCAGAAGCAGTATATTCTCCTGTAAGGCAGAGCAAATGATTCCCAAAATGCATAAATACAAGCATAGAAACAAAATTATTGATTTGTGTGTCAGAACATTTGCTATAGATTTGATTTAATGCATTACCGAGAAATTTAAAATGAATTCTAAAACAGATTATCAATGGATAATGTTCAGACCCATTGTATTGTTGTGACTCAATTTGGGTGATGAGTTGGAAATTTGTGGGTGCAATTTTTGTCTGATGTGGTGTTAGATTGAGGGTCATACCACATAACTGGACAAACCATGTGTTAGAAAATCCCCCATAAGTGGGCCAAATTCCATAAAAAATAAAAAAATAAACACGCAATTTTATGTGGTGCCACACAGTCCCGTGGTGAAATAATAATAATAATAATATTAATAATAATAATAATAATAATAATAATAATAATTTGACAACACACCATTAAAATAAAGTTGTAGCAGTGAGTGCTTGCCTTGAACCAATTAAACATTTACCTTTCCATGACCTCAGTAGATCATCTCCGGAGTAAGGAATAAAATGTGAGAAATTCAGATTAATGTACTTCAAAGCACATACTGTAAAAAGGAGGGATTATGGCTAAGCAAAGGCTAAGTGTAACTTGTTTGATTATCGTGGCATTATCAGACGGTCCCTAATCCTCCACACACTTATTGCCATGGGAACACTAACAGGCCACATGCTGGTTAAAATTTCCTCCATTTCAGCTCCTACAGTGCCTGCTAGGTGAACACTGGCTTAATTTTAAT